>NW_011888861.1:5055005-5056098 GCF_000151845.1 Pteropus vampyrus | reverse complement strand
TGTCAGTGGGCCCCAAAGAAAACTAGTGGAAGGCTGGAGGCAGCAATACTTCCCTAGTTCGGTCAAGGTCTGAGACGTCAGACTTGACTTCAGGTATTCAGGTTTCTGGTTCAGGTATTCAGGTTTTTGGGTATGCTAGCGTTTTGTGCTACCTGTAGTTTATCTTGTCTGTCTGTATTGTGTCTGTCTGCCCGGACTGGTCGAATGTACTGTTACCCTCCTATTGCCTTGGTCTTCATAAGTTTACTCCATATATCGATGTGTGGTATTTTAATTTTTTCCTTAGGTCTGGCCTCCGTGGCCCTGTCCGATTGGATGCTAGGTCGGGGCTGATCCTAGCCTTGGCTTATTTGACTTTTGCGGGGATCTTGCCTGTTTTTACTAACATGGGTCAGGCTTCTTCCTCGAATCGTCCTACCCCCCTTCAGTGCCTCCTTAACCATTTTAAGGATTTCAGGAGACGAGCCCAAGCCTACGGAGCTAGTGTCACTCCCTTTGACCTTCAGAGGTTCTGCCGGTTAGATTGGTCCACATTTGGAACAGGGTGGCCGTCAGAGGAGTCACTCAACCTGCAAACAGCCTTTCAGGTGCAGGGTATTATCTACGGAAATCCTGGCCACCCTGATCAGGCTCCATATATCAATGTGTGGATCGATATTGTTTCTGATGCTCCCAAGTACTTGAAGGACTGCCGCTGCGGCCAAGAGTCGAAGGCGACTCCCAAGTCTGTCCTCTCCACACCAAGGGGGCCAAAAGAGAAACCGTCCAGACAGACACCTAACTCTCTTTACCCTGTCTTACAGGTACCCCCTGAGGACCCCGAGATCACTAATCCTCCCCCTTACTCCCCTTGTGACCCGTTCCTGTCTCCATCTAACAGGGAGGCAGAACCCTCCAGAGTCCTCCCCACACCCACACTGGGGGTTATGTACCGGCCCCCACAGGACCCTGATCCTGTCCCTCGTCAAACCAGGCAGCAGTCCTGGCCCCGCTCCAGAGATTGGCTCCCCCGGTTGGGGGAGAAACCCAGAGGCCATTCATGGTCTATGTCCCTTTCTCCACCAGTGATCTGTACAATTGGAAACACCAGAAC
>NW_011888861.1:5053248-5054037 GCF_000151845.1 Pteropus vampyrus | reverse complement strand
CTGAAAAAGGACAAGCCCCCAAAAAGAAGGCCCTCCTCATCCTCTTCGAGGACACAGAATGAGGAGGTCAGGGCTCCCACATTATGAGCCCCCGGGAGCCCAGGTTAACTTTACAAGTCGGGGGCAAGCCTATGAACTTCTTGGTGGACACAGGAGCTACCTACTCTGTCCTACAGAGCGCCTAGGGCCCACTCTCAAAGGAAAAGACACTTATACAAGGGGCCACTGGACAAGAGAAATCTTACCCTTTGACCCAAACCAGGATAACAGATTTGGGAAAAGGAACGATTACCCAATCATTTCTAGTTATGCCAAAATACCCGTACCCGCTGCTGGGTAGAGACTTGCTACAGAAGTTATAGGCCACAATCTCCTTCAAGGAAGGCCATACTGAACTGACTGTCGGGTCAGGCCCACCGACCATTCTACTTACCTGCCCATTGTCTGAGGAATACCTTTTGCTAGAGGAGCCCCTAGCAAACTCGCCAGTGGTCTTGCCTAAAAACCCCCTGTTAACTGAATTCCAGCAAAGGATTCCTGGTGTCTGGGCAGAGGCAAATCCCCCCAGTCTGGCAGCACATCATCCTCCTATAGTGACTCTTTCCAGCTCAGCTACTCCAGCCCGGGTACGTCAATACCCTATGAGTCAGAAGGCCCGAATGGGTATTGCTGTTCACATTCGAAGGTTGAGGAAGGCAGGAATCTTAGTTCTCTGCCACTTCCCCTGGAACACTCCCTTGCTCCCAGTACAGAAGCCCGGCACCAATGACTACCGACCTGTCCAGGATC
>NW_011888861.1:5051548-5053198 GCF_000151845.1 Pteropus vampyrus | reverse complement strand
CAGGGAGGTTAATAAGCGAGTTGAGACCATCCACCCGACGGTCCCCAACCCTTACACTCTTCTCAGCCAACTACCCCCAAGTCATCAAGTATATACTGTCCTAGATCTGAAGGATGCCTTCTTTACTCTGCCGCTGGCCAAGGCTAGCCAGCCTATCTTTGCTTTTGAATGGGAAGACCCAGACAGACTTTACTCAGGACAGTTGTCTTGGACTCAACTGCCTCAGGGCTTCAAGAACTCCCCAACCCTGTTCGATGAAGCCCTAAGTCAGGACTTAGTCGAATTCCACCAGAGGCACCCTGAGGTAGTACTTCTAAATATGTTGATGACCTTTTGCTAGCAACTGAAACAGAATTAGAGTGTAAACAGGCTACTGAGGACCTACTCCAGGAGTTAGACAAGAATGGGTATCAGGTATCTGCTAAGAAGTCTCAACTTTGTCCTCCCCGAGCGACATATCTCAGGTACAAACTACAGAAAGGAAAAAGGACCCTGTCCTCTAGTCGGATCGAGGCTATTGTGAGGATATCTCAGCCGCGCACCAAGCGACTGGTCCGAGAGTTCCTGGGAGCAGCACGTTACTGTAGGCTTTGGATTCCGGGGTTCGCAGAAATAACTAAGCCCCTGTACACTAGTACCGGAAAGAAAGGAGAGGATCTAGCCTGGGGAAAAGAAGAAAGGAAGGCATTTGAAGCCCTGAAGGCAGCCCTAACCACAGCCCCTGCATTAGCCCTGCCCAATCTGGAAAAGCCATTCCAGCTCTTTGTTACCGAGGTGCGGGAAATCGCAAAAGGGGTCCTGACACAGACTCTAGAACCCTGGAAGTGACCAGTTGCATACCTCTCCAAAAGATTGGACTATGTGGCAGCAGGATGGCCCAATTGTTTGAGGGCGATCACTGCCATTGCAATCCTCACTAAGGAAGCCCTAAAATTGACACTAGGGCAGAGCCTCCAGATCATCGCCCCACACGCAGTTGAGTCAATGCTTCTCAGTCCACCGGACCAGTGGATTTCCAATGCTCGAATCATCCAGGATCAGGTCCTGCTTCTCAACCCACCTCACATACAGTTCCTGAAAACTGCCACACTTAACCCAGCTACCATACTGCCTGACGATGACCCTCGCCAACCCCTGCATGACTGTCTTGCGGTCCTAGAGAACGTGCACCAGACCGGACCTGACAGACAGCCCTTGGCCGAATCCGGACACTACTCTATTTACGGATGGAAGTAGCTTCGTCTCAGAAGGAGTCGGGTTTGCCAGGGCTGCAGTGGTTACCACTGAAACTGTCATCTGGGCACAAGCCCTAAGCCATGGAACTTCATCTCAGCGGGCTGAACTAGTAGCAGTGACTCAAGCTCTGCGGTGGGGTGAAAACAAGACTGTTAACATCTACATGGACAGCAGGTATGCCTTTGCCATGGCACATGTACATGGGGCATTATATAAGGAAAGGGGGCCACTGACCTCGAGAGGAAAAGAAATTAAGAATAAGGAAGAAATACTAGCCCTTCTAGAGGCAATTTGGCTGCCAAAGAAAGTGGCAATCATCCATTGCCCAGGGCACCAGAACTCGGGCTCAGAGGTAGCACAAGGCAACTCCTTCCCTGATCAAACAACAAAGGAGGCTGCCCGAAAACCAGTGGG
>NW_011888861.1:5033765-5050113 GCF_000151845.1 Pteropus vampyrus | reverse complement strand
TGTTAACTACGTATGTCAAAAAGGGTGCAGGCAGGAATCAGTGATTTGAATTCCCCTAAAAAAACCAGTGGGGAATGTTAAGAGTGTGGTTCTGGGCAAAGATATGCTAACAGCCATTTTCTGCTTCTGTAATCTGCTTGCTTATTTGATGTTAACTAGGGTGTGGCTAGGCTTTATAAGCTGCCTCTTTTGGGAGCTCGAGGCTGATCTCGAACCCTGCATGCCGGCCTGCTATTAAAGGCTCATAATTCATCTCAATTGGCTCCGTGGGTCTTAGAATTGATCGCACCGCAACATTGTCTTTCATATTCAACATAAATAGCCCTCGAGGATATCCAAAAACTTAAATGGAAAGGATGGATATTCAGGGCCTTCATCCTGACATTTAAGATGGACCCCAAGGACTCCCCAGAATACTACTCCAGCTGCGTAGAGGCTCCAGTTACCAAACAGACTACCTCAACAGCAGCATAGTTCATGCCAAAATCCTCCCCACCCCCACCCCGCTCCTCACCCTCTGAGCACTCTCAGAGCCTCCGATCTGAGAGTGAGCCTTCACTCAAAAACCTGTCAGAGGCTCGAGCAGCAGCATTGCAACTTCCCAACACCTTTTCAGAAGCAGAACTCCTTCCCCAGTCAGTGCTCATGAAACAACAGTTTTCCTAAAGGCTGGGGGACCCTTCAAGCACCTAGAGATTAGGAAGACTAAGGACATGACAGGCTTACTTACTTGCCTGTGTCAGGAAGGAAAAACTTTTCCTCTTCCCTCCTGGTTCATAACCTGGGGGCTGCAAATTAACTAACAAAAGACAGATTAACAGGGGGAAAGAAATACAACTTTTATTACTATTTTATATGTACAGGAGTTCACAGAAAAGAAGTAAAACTGAAAGAGATCATGAGACTCAGGGGCTTACATACCATTTTAACAAAGGAAAGAGGGTTTGGCTTCAAGAGATGATAAATTGTGGGAAAGAGACTAAGAAATATAAGAAGGAACTAATGGAAGATAAGGGTACTTTAGTAAGGTTTGTTTATGCAGACTCATCTCAATGCCAATTCTCCATCTCCAGTGATAAGTTGCTCTCCTCTTCCTACTATGAGAAATTTATGCTGCTTTTAGGTGGAAAGGGGGAGGGAAGAGAATTCTTCCTACATTCATTGAGAAATTGCCTTCGGCTCAAAATAATCCTTATGCCAAAGTGGCATATTTGGGGTGGCATATCCTGATCCCTCTCACCTGGTACACTGTAAGGGTCTAATAAATTTGTATTCACTGAATATATGAAAGCTAAAGTCTCCTTTGCCAATGCCCAACGTGTGTTAAGTACAACACGGAAACCTGACTCACGCTCTGGTTATTAACACATAGAATATTAGGAAGGCCGCAGTGCCTTCATGTGGCTCTTTGTAAGGGTTAATGACTGCTTCTTTGAATCTCAGTGCAGCAGCTGCAGATGACATCAGATTTTCTGCCACAATGGCTTAAATCAAAACAATGAATCCATCAAGAGGAAAGCCAAGGCACCATTTGGAGCTCACAGGGAAGAACTGGGCAGAGGGTTCCAAACAAATGAGATTGGGAGAGATTTTCCCCGCTGTATGAGAATACCTCAAAATGTGAACATTTGGGGCACTTTCACAAAAGAGTAACTGCCTGTCTCACTGGGAAAAGGCATATAGGACAGACATCAAGAGGCACAAGATGACTGCATTTAGGCCCAATGTCAGGGCATGACAGCATGTTGGGAATTGGCTTAATTAGTTTGAACCACAAATGCACATGCACTTCCTTCATTCTCCCAGGGTCTCTCATCAGGTAAGAGCACTGCCACATCACATGGTTACGATCATCGCATTCCTAACAAAACATACATTCTGGAATATCCAACGTCCTTCTCCTAGACCCCAAAACATAAGAAACAACCATAGCCTTCAGAATTGCAGTGGGAACAATCCTGACATGTTGATTTTTCAATTAAACTCATGGAGGAACAACTGATCAGTGGTCTGTATGTTTTTGCCTGTATATATTCTTCTACAGTCTAGAGTGTGACCACATTTACACTGTCTCACAGCCCCACACACCAAAACCCAAGAGAAAAAATAGCAAACTGGAAAAGCAATCTACAGTATTCTTTTCCAGAAAGTCTCAGGACAGGTATTTTCTTAGCAATTCTGGGCTTATCATATTCAATTAATTCCCTATAGCCAATGACTTCACTTTCTGTAATAACTCTGAAGAGACCAAGAAAGTGATGCAATTCTATCTCTTCCTCTATAAACCACCTGCAAAGCTTTTACCTGCTGCATTCAATGGCCATTCCCCAGACTCCAGAAAGTGTGAACAGCTTAAGGGTGAGTCCCAAGGGCAGGAAGGAGTGTGATGGAGGGAGGGAGCCAGGATGATGAAAAAAAAAATCACATTTCTCTTGCAAAGAATAAAACAGATGCCCAGGTGGTAAACATAACTCCCAATTGCTTGCTTAAACTAACCCTGAAATTTAAAGTTACTGTCTTTTATTGACAAACAAGCCGAAGATTCAGTCTGTAAATAACAAGGACTTTATACTCTAACTTTAGGGTTTTTACGTGAAACTCTACCTTCATGCCAGCATTTCCTCTTTGTTATGCAATAGGTAGGCTCCAATCTTTGATGTTCTACAGCCCTTTTCATGAAACTCTGTGCCAGACTAGAACAGAGTAAGGACTAGTTTTCTCAAAATGTGAAATTAGGACCACCTGTTCCAGAATCACCTGAGCAGCTTGTTAAAAAATGAAAATTCCTGGACCACACCCCAGACCTACCAAAGTCCGGGGCCTCTGCATTGTTAACTAGAGCCCTCTAATGAGTCTTATGCATAATAAAATTTGAAAACTACCGATATAAAAAGCATATAACTCTAGGGCAAGGGTCACAGAGTTCTCACAGGGAGGAACCAAGGCATCTATTGTTTTCACCTGTAGGAGTGTGTCCTCAGATGCCCCTGGGTAAGCCAGGAGAGAGCACTGCCTCTCAAACAAAAATATAAATGCAGATTCTGATCCATTGACTTCTGCTCCAGTAGACCAAGGTAGGCCAGAATGTCTACATTTCTAATAAACTTCCAGGCTACCACCACCGATGCTTTAGGCACAGCTGGACAATTAGTTTATAACCCCAATAGCCTAGGTTAGATAAGGTGCACTAGGAAGTTCCTCAAACTCAGTAGTCAATCTTACCCACAGCCTAACAACCAGACTATTTGGAACACAGAACTTTTAAAATGCAAATACTCCCCCAGAAGGATAAAACTTAGTGTGATTTACTTAATCAGATTGCTATCCTTTTAGCTGAACTCAGCCCCACCCAGATGATGGAGGTTTTAACTAGAGGGGAGGAAGTAAGGATAAGCAGGACCAAATGGGATCTACCCTGATGGCTTCAAAGAGAAATAGGGCAGCAGAGGGCTTTTGGCTCCTATCGGAGAGATGCCAACAGGTGTGAGAGAGCTACTGGGTAGAAGGGAGTCAAGAATAATTTGCTGCAATTGTGACATTACAAAGCTTAATAGGGAGCCTGCTGTGTGCCAAGCACTGGGCTAGGGCCTGGGAATGCTCATATAAATAAGATGTAGGCCTGTCCTTGCATGATTGGAAGCCCAGCAAGTTGGCCTCCAGCACTGAGGGAGGAAACTAGACCCTGGCACTGCCTCAAGCTTTTGGCAAGTTGCCATTGGTTGCCAATACCAAGGCAAGACAAGATCTTAGTCAATATTGTGATGTTTGGAAACAATAAGAAACATACTAAAGCGTACAAGAGCCAACCTAGATTATTGTTCATTTGACTCCCACTGATAAAGCCTTTGAAAATTAAGTCAATATCTGCCAGCTAACACCTTGGAGACTGCAGGCTCCATTTTATTTATTTGTTTGTTTGTTTATTTTTATTAGTTTCAAGTATACAGTACATTGGTTAGAACATTTATATAGTTTATGAAACAATCCTCCTGATTATTCTATCTTCCCTCTGGCTCTACACATAGCCATTACCTTCCTGCTGTCTGTATTCCCTATGCCGTGCTCCTCATCCCCTTGACCATCTCTTGACTACTAATTTGTACTTCTTTAACCCTTCACTGCTTTCTCCTCGTACCCTTAACCCCCTCCCCTCTGGCTATCACCCAATTGTCCTCTGTT
This sequence comes from Pteropus vampyrus, assembly GCF_000151845.1. Taxonomy (NCBI): domain Eukaryota; kingdom Metazoa; phylum Chordata; class Mammalia; order Chiroptera; family Pteropodidae; genus Pteropus; species Pteropus vampyrus. The sequence continues at coordinate 5,045,934 of NW_011888861.1, read as the reverse complement.
TTTGTGGGTCTTTTTTTGATTCATTTGTTCTCTCCGTTCTGCATATCAGTGAAATCATATGGTATTTATCTTTGTCTGACTTATTTCGATTAACATGATTATCTCAAGATCCACCCATGTTGTCACAAATGGCAGCATTTCATCTTTTCTTATGGCTGAGAAATATTCCATTGTATATATGAACCATAACTTCTTTATCCAATCGTCTGTTGATGGACATTTAGGTTGCTTCCATATCTTGGCTATTGTAAATCGTGTCCAGGCTCCATTTTATTCTTATTTTTGCCTTTAAAAAAAAATTTTTTTTTTATTATGGTGACATCGGTTAATGAAATCCAGTAAGTTTCAGGTGTACAATTCAACGATGAGACATATATATAGTGCATTGTGTGTTTACTGCCTATAGTTAGATTTCTTTCTGTCATCACATGTTTGACCTCTTTTACCCCATCTACCTCCCCCCTCTCCCCAGGCTCCATTTTAGACATTATAGTTTATCAAATATCTTGTCCTTCTTTAGTAAGAATTCCATGCATGGAATTTTTCATAGAATGAAAAATCAGAGAGTTTAAAACAAATAATTCAGGCCATTTAAATTAAAATCATAAATTAATGAAAAGTCATATAAAAGAAGAAAAAACTTTTTCTCTACCTTCTTAGGTTCAGAGTATGCGGCCTGCAAATTAAATTGACAAATGTCAGATTAATGAAAGAAAAGGTGTACAATTTTTATTGATGTTAATATTTTTATGCATACAGGGGCCTTCACAAAAAAGAAAATCCCATTTTAACAAAGGATGATGAATTGTGGAGCACTATTAGAGAAAGAAAAGAGATTTGGGCTTCTAAAAGAGATCAATTGTGGGCAGGTGAGTAGAAAAAATATGGGGGAAATTAATGGAAGATAAGAATTATTTTTGTAAGGTCTGTTTATGTAGATTCACCCTGGCCTTGACATCCTTTCTAGGGTGATAAGAGTGCTCTCCCCTTCCTGGTACAAGGAAGGCACCTTTCTCAGGAAATTTACGTCCTGCTTTTAGGCAGTTGGGGGAGGGCAGAGAGTTCTTTCTGTGTCTGCTTTTCTCAATTGCCTTCTGCTCAAAATAACCCTTATGCAGAAGTGACATATTTGAGGGTGACATTTTCTGATCCCTTTTGGTCATTAAACTTTTCTGTACCCTATAATTCACGTTCAGAACCCTCAAGCCATTACCGAGGTTATGCAGGTGACTTAGCCTCCTTCCTTCACTTCCAGACAAAACCCAATCGTCCTTCTTCAAGCCCTGGCTTTTCCCACAATGTGCCTGTGCTTCTGACAGCCTCTCGCAGCTCAGCCAGTGTTTTCCCTGTTTTGTGATCTGTTACATATCCAATAATCATGCAAAATTTTTCTTAACTTTATAAGTTGATGTCTTAATAAAGTGATGTCTCTACTCCTAACCGTCCCCACCACGACTCACTAACTTGTTTTATAACAGCTTCATCCTCCCTAAATGTACTTTATAGTACTTGCTGCTTTGTAATAGGTTCAAGTTCTACTGTTGCAGGATGCTCGGACAGAGAGACAGGACACTGAGGCAATAGGCAGGAAGTAACATTTATTGGTACCAGCACCAGCTCAACGGATTCACATCCAGAGGCTGAGCCCCAATTGCAACGGGGCTTTCCCTTTTATACACATCTTATACTTCTTCACGTTCTTTCTATATAAGGAAAGTATATTTTGATTGGTTGGCAGGCCGTAAGGGGAGTGACTGACCAGGGCTAATGGTCTATGCCATGTCAGCTGTGGCACTGAAAAGTCCCTTACCTATTAGGGGAAGGGAAGTGAACAACCTTCAACCATTATAGGAAATGGTTAGGTTGGCCTCCATACTACCTCATCCACTGACCTTATAGAAGTCATTTAAAATCATTAAATCTCTTTCAATTTACAAATGGAATAATAATATCTATTTCAGAGAATTGATGTAAGGAATAGATCAGATAATATTATAAAACGTGACTGTAGTTTTTTATAATACTTAATTTTGTATGTTTGGAAAATGTGTAAGGTCTTTCTTTTGTGTCAGTGACTTTCCTAAGGTCCTACTGTGTTTCCAGGACTATTTGACATACTCTTTGTTCCTTCAACAAGAATTTAGAGCATTTACTATGTTCAAGGCAGTGTGCTAGATCAAGAATCAGCAAACTGTGCCAGCTACTTTTGTACAGGCAAAAGCTAAGAATGGTTGTCACATATTGTACTGGGTTGAATGGTGTCCCCCTAAAATTCATGTTCACCAGGGACTTTTTTTGTAAATAGGGTCTTTGCAGATGTAATTAGGTAAAGGTCTTAATATAAAGTCATCCCAGGAGCCTTAAATCCAATGGCTGGTGTCCTTTTTAGAAAAGGAGAGGACACAGGGATACACAAGGAGAATGCTACATGAAGATGGAGGCAGAGACTGGAGTGATGCAGTTATACACCAAGAACATCAAGGATTGCTGGGATCTGCCAGAAGCCATTAAAGGGCAAGGAATGATTCTTTCCTAGAGCCTTCAAAAGGAGTACCCTGCCAACACCTTTATGTCAGATTTGCAGACTCCAGGAACAGTGAGAGAATAAGGTCTGTTGGGTTTTGTTTGTTTGTTTGTTTTTTGTTTTTATGGTGACATTGGTTAATGAAATCCAATAAGTTTCAGGTGTACAAATCAACAGTAACGTAGGTATGTATATATATCTATCGCATTGCATATTCACTGCCCATAGTTAGATGTCTTTCTGTCCTCATATATTTGACCCCTTTTACCCCATCTATCTTTCTCCTGGGTCTGTTGTTTTAAGCCAATTTGTTATGGCAGCCCTAGGAAACATATGCATTTTTAAATGGTTTTAAAAAATCGAAGTGAAAACAATATTTTATGATACATGAAAGTTATATGCAATTAAAATTCCTTAATCCACAAATAAAGTATTATTGGCACACAGTCACATTCATTTGTTTATGTGTTCTTTTGTGCTACAGCACCAGAGGTGAGCTATTGTGACAAAGACATTATGGTCAGTGAAATCTGAAATATGCACTATCTGGTCCTTTACTAAAAAAGTTTGCCAACTCCTGTGGTAGATGCTTGGGAATGAGATAAACATAACCTAAGCCTTCATACAGATCGTGTGATAGTAAAGAAAATAAATATTAAGCAATTGATTACAAAATTGACTAGTTACAACAGTGATCTTTATAGTATTATGGTGTTATAATTGAAGAATGAAGCAAAAGCCATGAGAAATATGCAGAATCCAATACAAATGGTTTCTTTACAACTGTAAGAGAAACCAATCCATCTAATACAAGTTCAAAAAGGTTAGGAATGACTGTGATGGAGTGTCATTAAAGTGTCTTTGGTGCCCATTCCAATTATCTATTGATGACTGACAATCCTCCCAAACTTATTGGAGTAAAACAATAACTGTTTTTATCATATTCAAAGATTTTGAGTCAGAGATTCAGATAGTAAAACAGAAAGAATGACTTGTCTCTGCTCCACAATTTCTGGAGTCTCTGCTAGAAAGACTCAGATGGCGAGGGGCTGGATTTTCCTGGAGGCTTCCTCACTCAAATGCTGGCACCTTGACTGAAATGGTTCAAGGCTCACCTGGGACCTACTGACCGAAACACCTACACATGGCCTTTCCATGAACCTTGGGCTCTCTCATAAAATGGTTGTCTCAGAGTAATCAGACCTCTTTACATAGTGAATCAGATCTGCAAGAGCAAGTGATTAGTGAACAAAGTGGAACCTGCATATTCTTCGATGACCTAGGCTTGGAAGTCAGTACTCTTTTGGTTGAAGCAGTCCCCAAGCCTGCTCACATCCAAGTGGAGGGTACACAGACCTTGACTCTTGACTTAAGGTGTGTCAAAGAACATGCAGGTATGTTTTAAATGACCTCAGAGTCAGATGAGAAGACATTAAGAGGCTTTAGGAGGGCCAGAGAAATGCGAAATCCTACCAAGCATTGAAGAAATTAACCTCAAGCTGGGATAAGCATTGCAGATGAAAATCAGACAGAAGAATTGGGCGATAACTACTTCAATCAAAGAGACTCTGTCTGTGAAAACACCTTAGCAAGATATGGAACTAGGTTACCATGATGATAAAAATGGTTCACCGAGCCCCATCAATGTCATAAGTAAGAATCTAACTTTTCGTCTTGGCTAAATGTCTCCCTAGTTACCTGGCAACATCAGTGTACTAGACAACAGCTCCAACTTGCTTGGAAAAATCTATTTTTTTCCTGGTGGTAAAGCGTCTTTTAACATTGGGAAAGTTTAGAATTAATTAAATGAATTAAACCCACAGTATTAATACTTTAATATTAAATTTAGGAATAATATGGGCATACATGAAGTTTTTGTGGTATTTAAAATAATCTGGAAAATAAAATATTTAGTAGATTGGCCTTGCAATTCTGATTTAAGATGCATAATTGAGGTATTGATTTTGACTTGCAACTTTAAGTTGGCTGCTCATTCCTTCCAGTCTTTGCTCAAATTTCTCCATCTTAGTGAAGCCTCAATTTAATAGAATTGGTCCCTCTCCACCCCAATGCTGACCCCCCTAACCCTTCTCTCTTCTTTCTAAAACACTTAACCCCTTCTAACATACTACTTAATGTGTATATTTATCATTTATTGTCTTTTCCTCTAACTGGAATGTAAACTTAACAGGAGCAAGAACTTTGTTTTGTTCATAGATGAGGCTCAAGCACCCACTCCAAGGAATCCATAGTAGGTGTTCAACCAATATTTGTGTGGAATTTGTTAAATTAAATATTACTGTTTGTAAACAGTTATGGAACATTTGAGAGAGCTTAAGATTTGCTTTACTTGTAAGTTTAATTTATTTGAATTATAAAAACCATTTAAACACTTGGGAAGGTTTTATTTGTTATTCGGATCATCAACATGCTTAAAAAGAAAATTGAACACATTAAATTTGTAAATGCAACTAAAAATGTCTAAGGGACTATAACTAATTTACAAAAGCCTCGTATGGGTATAAAAACCTGTTAGAGTTATAACTAGAAGAGTAAGATTTATAAGTTAAAGTCAAATGTCTAAGGAAACTAAGTTTTTTAACTTAGTAATTTATCTCTAATAAATCAAATATTATTTTTTAAACACCAGAGTAGGTGCAAAAGGTAGTCATTAGTCATTGTATATAAAATCCACCATAAGGACACACACACATACACATACACAATTCATACTGTCTAATATTACAAAGGAAAAATCTCAAGTGACCTACCCTAGTTGAGAATATTTTAAAGCTGAATGAATCAAACTTGATCAAGTATAATTTAGGTTATGAATCACGTGAAGGTTAGTGATGCTCCTGCAATCTCACTACTAAATTATAGAGAATCCAGTCTCAGACCAAATTCTGCTATACGTACTGACATTTCATAAACTGTTATTAGCAAGTAAACACAATGCATTTTCTAGAAATCCTTCTGTATGGCCAAGGAGTCCCTGCTCTCTATCTTTTCAGATGAATGAACAATTCACTACCTATCATCTGTACCTGGCATCAGGCAAGTCCAGAAGTCCTCCAGACTCATGACTGGACACAGAACTGTTTGGGAATCAAGCCTCAGGAGCTATTCCCACAGGTGCAAGCTATAGGCCTTTACATTCTTATATCTGTTCCTGCGAGTTAGGGAATCTCTAAGACATTCCAACCAACACACAAACACTGAGTACACGTAATTTCACTAGGAGCCCATTTCTAGCATTCATCAAGCTAATCAACCCCATTTCCAATATTCATTATGCTAATTATAAAAGTAATTGGCATCGGCATAAGCACATATCAGAAGCAGCCTCAATGTGGGCTAGTGGTTCTGCCCCAACCCCATACATCCTCCTGACTAACCCCACTCAGGCCCTAAGGAAGTGCCTCTCCACTATCCTGACTTATTCTCTGAAAAGGTGACTGTGTCTCAATATCATGAAGATCTATGATTGAGGCACTGCCAACCAACATGAACAACAGACTCTGCTTCAAAGTGCTAGGAGAACTCGAGAAGCAGAAGCCTTAGATAAATCCGTTAGTTTGTCAAAAACTTCCTCTCAAACTGCATAAATGCCATAGATTTTCGTATAATGAATTATCTTCTCTCTGTGTTCCAATTAATGGTTCCAAAGTTACTCAAAATTAGCTGTTGTACTTGACAGTTGAGATATATTCTATAATACTAAACAAGTCATATTACGCCTAAATATATAAATGTACATTTGTAGAAGTACCATGATACTGATTCTCAACACTGGCAGCTGCATAGACATAGAACACTAGAACTGTAAATCATTTTACTTTTATAAAAACATTGAATGAGATGTAATTAAATTTTCAACAAAAAAAATTTAATCTCTTTACTTAAGTAATTTTGATTTTAAAACTTATAGACACATCATAATTTGTATTTTTGCCTTTTGCTTTTAATAATCTTGAATTTTGGAGAGAAAACTTTTGAAAATGTAAAAAAATAATATTAGTTTTTAAATTTTTTATTACTTTCCATTAAGTTTTATGATGAAAATACATTCAAAATGTTAAAATAGTATCACCATCCATAAAACACAAATTGCATGAAAATTATGAGTATAACAAAATAGTAATTTTGCTGAAACAAACATAAGAAAAATAAACGTTAGAGAATTAATACATTGTGGAGCAGGAAGAAACCTTCCTCTCTACCCTTCAACATTCTTTTGATTAGTTTAATAATAAGATCTATGTGAGACAAATTAACAAGAAGAAATAACCAAATTTAATTATATATGTGTGTGTGTGTGTGGGAATCCTACATACATGAGAGAGTCAGAGACCGCACATACATGAGGGATTCAGACAGAAAGGGAAAATGAGATATATATGGCATTCTGAGCTAAGGATGAGGTAAGGTGCCTCAGGGCTCCAGAGGGGAGAAAGGTCATTGCAGAACAATAAGGAAAGCAGATGTTTAGTAATTACCAGTTTGCCTTGCCCTATAGATAGATCATAAAAAAGTTATTTCTGGTGATAACTCTTATTATGGGCAAGGCCCCTAATTTAAATTAAAATTCTTCTAGGTAGTTAAGGGAGATAGGAAACAGAAGTTTCTCTTGAGCCTGCAGGCTCTTAGTTGCCTTTAGCTAAAAATAATCTGTACACCATAGAGGCACATCTTGGGGTGACTCGTTGTGAACCCCTACAACATAATGTTTATGAATTATGTACATCTTTCTGTTATTGCTGATCCAAACACCTCCAGTCCATCAGTAAAACTCTGACATGAGCAATCATAATTAAATTAAGTTGCCTTTCATATATTGCCAGCTTTTAGTCATATAAAAACACAGTTTTATAAATGTGATAGTTAACGATGATATATTTGACAAGATAGAGGATAAAAATTAATTACTAAGCAGTTTGTTAGTTATGGTCTATAACTTTAAAATATTTAGGTACATGATCCTTTGGCCTCCATGTATACTCTCATCCTGGAGCCCTGCAAATGTTAGGGGCACCTAAATGTGAGGCCCCGATGAGAAAGGTGGTTGACCTTGTACCTTGGTGGTTGGCCTTGACTAATTGTGTATTCCTGATTAGAAAGCTAGCTGAGCCAAGGACTTAACTGCAACAGAACACCCTGTACAGAAAATTTTAAAGGAAAAGACAGACAGCCTATGTGGAAAAATTAGACCCTTGTGACGTATTGGTGGGGATGTAAGATAGTACAGCCACTGGGGAAAAAAGGTAAAGAGGTTCCTCAAAAAACATAGATTACCATATAATCCAGCAATGCCGTTTCTGGGTATACACACAAAAGAATTGAAAGCAGGGTCTCGAAGACGTATTGGTAAACCCATGTTCATTGCGGCATTATTCACAATAGACAAGAGGTAGAAGCCATCCTAATGTCTATCAACAAGTGAATGGATAAACAAAATGTGGCATATCCATACAATGGAATATTATTCAGCCTTAGAAAGGAAAGAAAATCTAAAACAATATACAACTTGTATTAACCTTGAAGATATTAAGCTAAGTGAAATAGGCCAATCACAAAAAGACAAAATACTCTATGATGCCACTTATGAGACACTTACAGTAGTCGAACTCTTAGAGAAAGTAAAATCATGGTTGCCAGGGGCTAAGGAGAGAGGGGAGTGGGGAGTTATTGTTTAATGGTTACAGAGTTTCAGGTTTGCAAAATGAGAATAGTTCCGTTAATATATTGTATAATATGAATATGAATATGAATACTTAACAGCACTGAACTGTATACTTAAAAATGGTTACAATGGAGACGAAAAATGACACAAACCATATGATTTCACTCACATATGAGATATAAAACAGAAAGCAACAAACAAACAAACAAAACAAACAAACTCACGCAGAAAACAGAATAGTGGTTACCAGAGGGGTTAGGGGATATGGAGGAGATGAAGAAGGTAAAGGGAGTTAAATATATGATGATGGAAGGAGATGAGACTTTGGATGGTGAGCACACAATGCAATATACGGATGATGTATATTATAGAATTATACACTTGAAACTTACATAATATTACTAGCAAATGTCGCCCCAATAAATTTAATTGAAAAAATAGTTAAAATGCTTAAAATATTTTACCACGATTTTGTTAAAAAAGTAAAAGCCAAACCTCCTAACAGAGAGATTCAGGGAACACCTCTCTGAACAAATAACTTTAAACTGAGAGATGAAAAATGACGAAGCAAGGCCAAGGGGAACTGAAAGAAGGCCAGGATGGCTGAAGGGAGTGGGGGGCAGAGGTAGCCAGAGTGAAAGAGTGGGGTGTCATGAAAATGTTAGGAGTTTGTTTTAGCCTAAGAGCAATGAGAGGAAAAAGATGTAAAGTATAGTATCTGTGGGACAGTTAGCAAGCAATTCAATACTCAATATCCAATAACATACTCCATGATGTGGTAGGGAATCTAAGTCTGGAGAAGTCCTGGAGAGGGTAATGGACCTATGAAGGAGATGCAGCAGGACGTCGGGTGAGCAGAACTTGATAGGTCACCAGAAGACCAGAGCTTAGGAGCCCAGACTTTGGCACTGTCAGTCAGCCCTTTGCAGTGGACTCAGCCTGCCCTTGCAAATCCAAGCTGGGAGACAGTAAAAGCCCCCATCTCTAGTATCCAAAACAGGACTCAGTAATTAACGCTGTCTTCCAAACTCACTTTCCAGTTCTGTCCTCTCCCCTACACCACTCCTACTTATGTGGCCACTCTGACCTACCACCTCTCACCTTTACCTGCCCTGGGCCCAGATCTCAGCCACCACTGTTCACCACCAAAAGCATGTGTCTGGTGCCTCAGTCTCTCAACTCTCCTTCAAGAGAAGATGTTGTTACCTGCCTTCTGACCTCCAGGGCTCTGGAGGACTGTGGAGAGCCTACCTGGTTCTTGGATCCATTAGAAAACCACTGACTGACCAGCATTTTGAGCTTGGCAAATCATTTAACCTCTCCGAGACTCAGCATCCCTACACGTAGTGTGAGGATAAAGCTAGTCCTATCACAGCTCTAAGGCTATTTTAAGGACCATGTTGGGTGACCCATGTGGAAATCCCTTGAAAATCATAGAGCCCAATAATGAAAGAGACGACTAAGAAAACAAGCTGGGCCTGGACAGACCCATGGATTTATCTCTGTAAATTGTTGCAAGTGCCAGGGAATGTTGCAAGTGCCAGGGAATGTGTACACTTAACCAGCCCAACACAGCACATGTAAGAGATATTAATGCTGATGAGGACAATGAACGTGTTGGTGGAGATCATAATTAATCCAAACAGAGGCAATAGGCAACAGCTACTGCTGTTTCACCAATCCCTTCCCAAGCCTCCTCCCACTCACCAATGGATTTAGCTCCATTTTATAGTATATTGAGGATGTTAGACTGCTCCTTGAAAAATGGATTGTTTTTTCCCATTTATTGCCAAATGAAATCAGGTACACACCCTCTTTAATTTTACAGCAAGCAATTTTGGCTTTGGCGTTCTTCGCGGCAGGGTCAATAATTTGTACAGAGTGCCTGGACAGTCAGCTCACACCTGTGCAATTGAGTCACCTTCTCCTGTGCCACTCAGCAGAAAGGGCACACTTGTAAGAACATAGCTCTCTTCTAAATGTGACAGCAGGCGTGGGTGTATGGGGAGGTGTATCGGCAAGACAGGGAGATGGTTAGAAGAAAGACAATGAGCTTGTCAATTTCTCTAAGCCTCTCAGAGCCTGAGAAACAAATCATTCAACTTTCATATCCATTTCAGTGATGCCAGCTCAAATAACACACATTTCCTCCACATTTTTTCTGTGATGAGAATGAGAAAGTAAATTTTCTTTAAAGTAAATCCTTTTGATTTTCAGACAAGTTTTATTGGCATAGAGGCTGCCAAGCCAGCCTCTCCTGAGTGTCGATTCTCATTTCTCTGTGTTGCACTTATTAATGTAATTGTCATTAATAACTCACATTTATTAATGTACACACCAAGTACAATGTTGAGAGTTTACGCTTGCATCTCATTTGAGCTTCCTGATAATCCAACGAGGTATGTATTATTACCTCCATTTTTACAGATGAAGAAACTGGGGCTCAAAGAAATTCAAGATATTGGCATAGTTGGTTTCTTGTGGAAGCCTGAGGAGAATCTGTCCCATGCCTCTCCTAGTTTCTGGTGGCTGCTGGCAATCTTGGCATTCCTTGGCACGTAGGCATTCCTATCTAGTCTCCAACTTCACATGGCGTTCTCTCAGTGCCTCTCTGTCTCTTCCTATAAAGACACCAGTGATTGTATTTAGGGCCCACCCTAATCCAGGGTGCCGTAGTCCCTCCTTATCCTCCAGGCACACATTCCAAGATCCCCAGTAGATGCCCAAAACCAGGGATAGTACCAAACTATTTATACCTCTATATACACTATTTGTTTCTGTATATACATACCTTTTCACTTAAAGAAAGCACTTTACAGCTTCTCTTTGTTGTACACAAATTGCCAGCATCACTACTCTTGCCCCTTGGGCCATTATTAAGTAAAATAGGGGTTACCTGAATACAAGTTGTGCAACACAGCAACAGTGAATCTGATAACCATGACTGTTACTGAGTGACTAACACGCGGGGAAAGTAAAATGTGGAGACGCTGGACAAAGGGATGATTCACTTTCCTGGTAGGATGGAGCAAGATGACACAAGATTTCATCACACTACGCAGAAAGAACAGCGTGGAATTTCAAACTTAAAAATTGTTTATTTCTGAAATTTTCCACTTAATATTTCAGACTGCTATTGACTACAGGTAACTGAAACTGTGGAAAGCAAAACTGGATAAGGAGGGACTACTATATAATGAATTTTGTCATTTTAACTATTTGTAAGTGTACAATGCGAAGGCATTAATTACATTCACAATGTTGTGTAACCATGACCACTATCTATATCCCAAGCCCTTTCACCACCCTAAACAGAAACTATATACCCATTAAGCAAAAGTTCCTCATCCTCTCCTTCTCCCAGGCCCTGCTAATCTCTATTCTACTTTCTGTTTCTACGAATTTGCCTATTCTAAGTAACTCTTGCCACTGGAATTATGCAATATTTGTCCCTTTGTGTCTAGTTTATTCACTTAACAAAATGTTTTCGAGATTCGTCCATGTTGTAGCACGCATAAAAACCATGCTCCTTTTTATTGCTTCCATTATCTGCATATAGACACTTTATTTTTCTGTTCATCTGCTGATGGACCTTGGGGTGTTTTCGCCTTTTGACTATTGTGAATACTTCTATTATGAACACTGGTGTACAAGTATCTGTCTGAATTGCTGTTTTTAATTATTTCAGGTACATTCACCTAAGAGTGGAGTTGCTGGGTCATATGGATAATTCTATTTTTAATTTTTTGAGGACCCACCACACTGTTTTCCATAGCAGCTGCACCGCTTAACATTCCTACCAGCAATATACAAAGATTCCAATTTCTCCACATCCTGGTCAATACTTATTATTTTCCAGTTATTATTATTAATTGTTATTATTTTATTATTATTATTATTACAGAGTATACCCTCATTTCAACTGAACCAATCACATCTGCAAAGATCCTATTTCTAAATAA
>NW_011888861.1:5029613-5033715 GCF_000151845.1 Pteropus vampyrus | reverse complement strand
TTAATTGTTATTATTTTATTATTATTATTATTACAGAGTATACCCTCATTTCAACTGAACCAATCACATCTGCAAAGATCCTATTTCTAAATAAGGTCACATTCTGAGGTTCTGAGCAGCCATAAATTTTGGAGGGACACTATTTAAGCCGGTACACCATCTGATTCCAGAGCTGACACCCATGACCCCTAACACTACCTCAGTAATTTATTTAGTCCTCATAACCATCCAATGAGCTAGGTATTCACATCCTCATTTTACAGATGAGAGCTCTGAGTGGTGAGGTAACTCTCCCAAGACTGTATATACAAAACAGCTGGTTTTAAAAGTGGTTCTCTTTTTCTACTACACCATTCTACTATGCTCCTCATATTTTTCATGAAAACTGCAACAATCCTTCATTAATCAAGTAACACCTTCTTCCTAATGCTTTCACTGAACCCTCCTCCCCTGGAGAGGGTTAGAAATCCCTATTATGTGCTTTCTTAATAACCTGTATACATTTGGTATCACCTCATTTAGAACGCATCGATGTAATTTTATTTTGTTGGTCCATTCCTCTAGGTTAGGAGCATCTTGCTTTATTATTATTATTCAACATAGAAAAGATGGGGGACCTTGAGTCCTTCCAAAACATGGTAAATAGCATTTCTCAGGTTTTATTTCAATTTTTATTTAAAGGTACCACTGCCTGGCATCTGACCAATGAATAATCTTGGAGACTTATCTAAGTTATCAGTCAATTTTTTTGCACATTTCAGCATTACATCTAGAGTTAAGAATTTGCTTCATGATCTGTAGCCATTTATATATGTATTCTTCAAATGATGGCTATGGTATTCTCATTCTGTGCCTTTGTAACTTGCTCAAAGTCATGTTTAATCCTCTAGATTATGAGATCTATAATAAACTTATATGAAATTTAAAAAGAAAGTGTTTTCTCAGCAGCATTCTCTTTCTTGTGCATGCTATTGTGAAGACTATAAAGAGAGTGCAATGGTGACAATTTTCATTTCAGAGATCAAAAAAAAATGATTCACCCTCTTTATATAACATACACAGAGTTGCCATCAAATGTACTTGCTCTGTAAATAATATTTACTCTGTAAATATTATTTCCCTTCTTTCCTTCCTTTATTACCTAATATACAGCTTAAATTCCTATTAAATTCTGTAATTTACTTCATCTTTATATGATTCGAAGAATTAGCCAAATGCTCCAGCAAAGCTGAGGCAAGTCCCAAAGCCCTTATCAGTCCATAAATATAAATGTATATGGATATGTATATATACGGAAATACTCAAATATACTGTTAACAACAGAATCAACATCATACAGAGCAGAATGAGGAGTTACTAGACAAAACTATAAATGAGTTCTATTTCAAGCATTAGTATAGAGCTGCTTTATAAACTAAAGCAAAGAAATTTTGATCATATCCCTTAAAACCCTTCATTAATTCTTCTTCACCTAAAGGAGTCAAGTCCAAATATCTTAGTGTAGCTTTACTTTCATCTCCCCCTTTCCATCATGCATCCCAGTTGTAGAGTCTGATAAACTCCACATGAAATTCTGTGCCTAAAATGTCCTGTTTGGCCCAACTGGTAACCTCCTCTCTGTCCCTCAAAACCTAGTTTGGAACTATCACCCACCTAGGAACTTTACCTACATAGTCCTCGCTTTCTGGACAAAGTTATTCTGTGTTTTATCCATATTTCTATCATAATTTTTTATCTCATTCTATAATCACTTACTTGAGAACATAAGAGCAGGAATTCTGTTTTATTCATCTCAGTATTTCCAGTGCTGGACTCATAGTAGCTGCTTAATAAATGTTTATCAACTTATGAATGGTTCATTTGAATGCCCCCCTCCCCCACTTTCTTGAGTATATTTTTTCTATCTTTAAACAAAGTTCAGGGAACTTGCAAATTTGTAAGCCAATTTTTTTTCCATTCTCAAATCTTTTTAAATCTCACAGAAATCCTGGGTATTCTGGAGGTAATGACCTTACATTTAATCCCCTTTTCAGGGATGATATGACTATGTCTCTGAGGTTTTGCAAAAAGCAAGAATTGCATTTATCTCTGCAATCTATCTTGCTACCCAACCATTTACATCTTGTTCTCTGAATGCCCACCTTTGTCCTTGGAGTTTGCTCTCAAGTAGCTTAAAGGAAACCACTCTTTGGAGAGAAAAATAAGTAAGACCAAAACAACAGTTCAAAGACTCTGAAGTTCTTGATGAAAGATATTGAACAACTCTCTTAACCGTAGCTAGATAATCTCCAGAAAATGGAAACATCAATGGAGATATAGACACTGGAGTTTAGCAAGGCACCATGAGAACATAGCAGTGACAAGGGGAAGGTAAAGCCACAATTCTAGACTCAACCAGTAACCAGAGCCTCTCATTCCAGCATTTTAGGTATTTATGCTGATAAGTTTGCCTGGAGGACAAGGACCAGTTTAGATTTCTTTTGCCTCCCTCCTGTGGCAGCCTGACCCTGCCTGACCATTTCCTGCTCCAACGAGTTAGTTCCTGACTGCACCACCCCCTTTCCAGGACTCTCCAGCTAAGGGGCTGTCCAAAAACCCACTTAAATGATTAAGCTGGTTTCCTTATAGTTTGGCAGCCAATCAAAGTTCTCCTATGTTCTCCTTCCTTATATGGAATATCTATAGCTGTGTAGGAATGCAGAAACACAAGATTATATAAAACTGCCCGCCATGTTACAATGGGGGCTCAGCCTTTGGATAAGAAGCTGGTGCCTGCATCAATAAACGCTGTTTCCTGCTTATACCCTCGGTGTCCCGTCCCTCTGTTCAAGAACACCACAACACTTCCCATCAGCTGCAGATTGTCATAGGAGCTAGTACTCTGTAAAAACTTGCTATTACAATGGAAGTAGTAAGTCTCCAAAGTAGGCTTTTTTGAGTAAGAGAGGAAATGCAAGAATGGGCAAGAAGAACAAATGGTACAAAAGGAAAAACTTCATGTTAGAGCCAAGGCCAAGCGGCTCGATCGTGTCGACTATGCCAGTTGTCAGGGTCCGGGGTATTGCTGACCTGACCCAGAAGGCTGGCCAGTGTGAGTCCCAGTTGGACCAATGTACAAGGAGTTTACGTGAGAATGAAGCGGCAGGCACCAACCTTATCATGCGGAGCGCACTTCTATTGGCAAGTGTAGTTCTTCTGGGGAGTACAGTCTATTGCACTGGGCACACAGTCTTGTGTGCACTTCTCCTGCTCCCCTTTCTTGTGCTCCCCTTCTGTTCTCCCTTCTGCCTGCTCCCCAGGGGACTGCATGGCTCCTCACATAGCAGAGTACAAAAGTGGCATTCAGCCACACATGCATGATACAATAAGCCGAAGTATGTTTACATATTTTCTATGTCTGAGGTCCTATTCTGAGCTGCAGGCCTGGATTACAGCCAGACCTTGGACCGGCCAGACCTTGGGCCGGTCAGGCCTGGCGCCCACACTTAACTACTCAACAAAACTGAATAGCAAAAACTACAAAAAGATACTTAAAATGTTTTTTGGTAGTAGTAGCATGTGGATGAAGCTACAAATTAGCCTCTGAACTGACTGTTCATGGAAAATAATTAGATTGTGATATATGACTATTACATTTTTTCTTAAGTCAAGACCAATACCTTGACACTGATGGGGGGAAGGGTAAGCGGGCATAGATAAAATGAGAGATCGCAAGGATGCAGACCTAAAAGAAGGGAAAAGGAGGGGTGGGTACTAGGAAGGACCTGCATTTGAGGAGTAACGGGTGAATCATTTCTGACTTCAAGGCAACAAAGAGATTTTCTTATCAAATGGATTCTTTCTGTGAGAGAAGGAGTAAATCTGATGCAATGGCTGAGTCAATAGCTACCCCATGGCCTAAGTGACTCAAAGTGCTCAGACAGAGGACCTCAACAGCTCAAGATAACTCTTCTTAGAATCGATATGGCGGTTCAAACTCCTAAGGTCTGAGGGCCGGGACATAAACATTTCCTTCAAAATTTCCCAAAAAGCAGGAAGAGCAATTCTAGGAGACACTTAAATTGGGAATCCTTTCTCAAAAACCCAAAAGTCCTTTGATCTA
>NW_011888861.1:5020586-5028712 GCF_000151845.1 Pteropus vampyrus | reverse complement strand
TTAACTATTCTATAATCCAATTCCTGCCTTGCTTTATTCCACCTTCATGTAATCTTCCTAACTTACCCTCTTTAATTCCAAATGCATAAGAAACCGCAAACTTATTCTTTGGAGCATTTGAGATCTTATCATCTGTCTAGGCTCAAATAAACTCTTCTAAAAGTTCTCTACAGGTTTGGACATTTCTTATATTGACACAACTAAAGGACCCAGCGAAAGAGGAATCATTATCATCATTTTGAAGGAAAGTCTGTCCCTGTTGAACTGCCTTTCTATGACAATGACAACCTTAGGTCCTTACCCGTGGTCCTATCCCCATTAATCCACTCTGGTTACCACAAAACGCCAATGCGGCCTGTGGTCATTGGGTTATTTGAACACTTAGAATAACGTCTTGCCAAAAAGCAAGTGAGAGACAACTTCTCTCATTTCCATATCTCCATCTGGGACTTTTTTGTTTGCTTGAAAGTCTCTCAACTGGAATTTAGGGAAGGAGGAGGGAGCTGGAAGGTAGATAAATATTTTGTGCTTTGGGATGTCATCTTTAACTTCTAACCCCATGGCGAGTATATTGAAAAGGGTAAAAAATATTCCTGAAATCAGTCTGAAATGTTAGCAGGTTGTGGATGAACTCCTCCAATAAAGGAGATAGAAAAGAATAGTCAGTCCCCAGGTAATTTGCAAACCAGTGATAAAATTCAGAATGGGTCAGACGTGTCCTTCCAGCTGTCCCTAGAAACTTCTGAGGGCTTCTTGCCTCTGTAATGAAAAGCTCGGATAGATTAGCACTTTGAAAATTCTCTCATTATTGTTGCACAGGACTACAGGTGGTGTGTTTTCACGAAGGCATGACCCTTAATGAGCTGGTGTCACCCTCTTTCCTCCCAAAGGAGCTTGGGAGTTAGGAGTTAAGGAGTGGCATTTGCAGGCACCAGAGGTGTGTTAGAACATCAATGTCAAGTATTTTTCAGAGACAGAGGAGGCATCTGTGGGAGTTACCTGGAAAATCTGACCTTTTTGGTACTTAGAAACGGAACAATGTGAAAAGATTAAGTCACCTAAAAACAGCTGGGCCAGGTGAGGGCAGATAGCAGAGGGGTTCACATCCCTTGGGGAAGACATTGAAAATGTAGACAAGAGACCAGACAAAACCAAAAGATGGGAGGGCGTAATTTGGCTTAGGAAAGGAGCAGAAGAGCAAGCCGAATCCCAAATGCCAGGTCAAAAATGCAAGAGCTGCTACAAAAAAAAAAGAGAGAAGCAGCAGCAAATTTAGACCACATGACAAGTATAGTCTGAGAGAGAATTATGGGAAGCTCCTTTCCCATTATCAGCAGAGTTCATAGGGAAGTGGAAGCAACACCACCATGATCAAAGCTCTCGGTTATGAATGCCGATCCTGTGCCAGACACCACGCTGCGGGGCTTTTTCTATGTCCTATCACTTAACCTTCAGAACAGCTTTGCTAGATAGGTATTTTTATATCCGTTGTACAGATAAGTAAATTGGTCTTTGAAGAAGAAGAGACTGACTTCTCGAGAGCACAATGGTGCCAAAATAGGAGCCAGGAACAGGGATGGAGGGAGGCAGGAAGAAGAAAGAAGTGAGCCAAGTACAAAATAGTGAGCTGGGTGCTATGGGACTACTGAGGCCACCCTGCAATAGTAAGAGTTCTAAAATAGATGACTTCCTAACAGAGGCCTGAAGGACATTTAAGAGTGCATAAAGGGAAGTGCAAGTTTTTTCAATAGGATAGAGCAATGTTTTTCAAACATAGTTGTGACTCATTAATGAGTCATGAAATCAACTTAGTGGGTAAGCATTTTTACTTAAATGGAATAGAATGTGTCAGAGTGAATTGCACGCAATAAGGATATTTTTGTAGAGCTTTTGTTTAATTTATGAGTGTATCTATGTATATCTGTGAAGTGAATACGAGGTTATGATGTAAAATAAATTTCTTACTGTGAGTAGACTCAAAACGGGATTAGAGTATGACATGAAAAAGGAAATGGCAAGAGACAAGATTGCAAAACTATACCAGTCAGGACAAAGTAAGTTATATTCCAGTGACAAATGGCCCCCAAATCTCAGTGGCTTACAACAAGGATTGATTTCTCCTAATATTGCATGTCCATTGAGAATCAGTGGGAGTTCTGCTTATTTTGTATTCACTCCAGGAGCTAGAGGAATAACCTCTGTATGGAACATTACTGGTCTCGTGAGAGAGGGAATGTAAACCATGCACTGGCTATTAAACTTCTGCCAGGAAGTGCCATTGCTGCTCACATTTCATTGGCCAAAGCAAGTCGTGTGGCTAAGCTTGACATTAGTGGGGCAGGGAAGTATAATCTTTCCCCCAGGGAGGGGCACTAAATTGTTAAGAACAATAACACAGTCTGCCCCAAGAGGCAGGAGGAGGTGGAAGAGAACCCGATCAAGACATGTCTTATAAATGACATCAAGGTGTTTAGGACTTATTCTGAGGACAATGAGGATTCACTGAAAAGTTTTAAGCGAAGTGATCAGATTGTTTGTTTAGAGAGGTCCCTGGGTCAGCAGTATTGGGAGTGACTCAGAAAGTGGTGAGACTTGGGACAGAGAAACAGTGGGGTTGGTCTAATCCACTAAGCCAATTGTCTGGCTAAAGAGGCAAAGCCCAGCTCTTTGCTCCCCTGGAGTAATTGACCTCAAAGTTCCATTTCAGGTATTAAAGGCCAAGAAACATGAAGTGAGAAAAAAATGTATATGCCTCCATTACTGTTAGCAAAAATAGCATCCCCTTTACAAAATGAAATGTTCAGGCACCGTACGGTGTGATCATATTTGTGCAAAATCACATATATTTACACATGTGCTGGCTGGAAAATTACTGCTTGGCTATGGCCCGTGGGAACATAGGTTATCACCCATGGGAACATAACATTCTAACAATAAGCTTTCTGCTTCTGTACCCCCGCTTGCCCAACCGACCTGTGGGTTGACAGTTAGTAAATAGAAGAAAAACAGACTTTTGTGTTCAGACAGAATGCGGAATGGGGTTTAGGGCTTAGAAACCCTATAACTCTACATTTTGGGGCTGCTTAATTTGGGGTCTGCGTACCCCTGGCAGACCCAGCTGGCTGAATAAAGAGTATATTTCCTATAACTCACTGATTTCTGGTGGTCCATGTGTCTTTCGGGGGCTGGCGGCTACAACACACACACATATATGTGTGTGTATATATGTAAATTTTGAAACTTGACTAGAAGGTGATGCTGAGGCTTTGCTCTTGTTTTTTCCTTTCAAATAGCAGAAACTTAAGTTGCTTTAAATTCTGATGAAAATGACACACTAGAAAGGCAAACAGTGGAGATAATGGAAAAGAGCAGACAGTTGACAGAGCAAAGCCTCAGTGAAGGCAGAGGGTAGACTAAAGAGAAGCAGAGAACTCGCCTCAGGTAGGAACTGATGCTCCCGTTTCATTGGACCTGACAGCAGTAGGCAGGACAGAGCGTAGACCGACCAGTGCTCACATTGGGAAGCAGGCAGTTGGTGGGTCCCTACATGATCTGAGAAGTAGGAGGCAGGGCATCTTTGGAGAATGAGAGGTAAATAACCTGGGAGAAAAGCTTTGACGGAAGAGGGCAAGTTCTAGAGAATACAGGATGGGTGGTGCCAGAGTCCCAGCTGGAGACAATCTGTAGGAGCACCCGGCAGGGGTCGGTACAAAGCCTGCGCCAGGATGGCCTCATATCCTTCTCTTTCTTTCTTTGTTTTGCCCACCATCAGCCAAGGAACCAATCTAAAGAGTTATTCATCTATGCACTGCTTCCAAAAATGAGCAGAGGGACGAGAATTGCTATTGGAGACAAAAAAAAAGGAACCCTAACTTTAATTTGACAAGATGAGAATGGAGAGAAGCACTAACATGGCAAGCAAAGAAACACAGTCTCCAATTACAAAGAGCTACAGAAAGAAGCTGAGAAGAGCTGGTACAGATGACAGAGCAGGGAGGCTCTTGGGCAGTTTAGAGGAAGGTTAAAATCAAGCACTTTGGAATCAGACTGACCGTGTAATAAACGACGAACGCAGGACTAGAACCCATTCACCCTTTCATACAGCAAATATTTAGCACCTACTATGTGTTAGACACTGTTAAAGGTGCAGGCACTGAACAAAGAAATATACAATAGGGCGTACGGTGGTAAGTGCTATAGAGAAAAATTAAGTAGAAAAAGAGGGGTGGGTGCATGGGAGCAGGAAGGGGCTAGCTTTTTAATATAGAATGATCTGGAAAGTCCTCACTGATGAGACAACCCAGATTTCCAGACTTCATTCTATGTGTGTTCTTATTTTTTTAAATTTATATAACCACAGCCTTTTCCTCGATGCTTTTTTTTTTTTTTTTAACATTTGGAGCAAAGTGTATAGAGAACAGTGGTTAAAGTGCAAAGTCGACATCAGTTGTCTGCTTGCTTGTGAGACACAGCTCCGCCTCCTCCTTCCTGTGTGACACTAGGCAAGTTAGTCGATCTCTCTAGCCCTCCGGTTTCTCTGTCTGCAAATTTCCCACAGGTTCGTTGTGAAGATAAAATGAGAACATATATGCAAAGTGCCTGACTTTCAGTAAACTAGAAGGAACAGGAGTGGCCAAACGATTATGAGCTACTCATAATCGTAGCTCTTATCAGGAGCATGTTCTGTTTCTTTAGGTTTTAACGATGGGTATTCCTGGACACCAGGAGTTCTGGCTCTCTGGGGGTTATTTCCGAAATACACATTGGTCTGCTCTCTCCACCCACACTTTGCCTTGCTCCTCCCTATAATCCTGGTGATAATACGAAGCCTCATAAATTCTAAGATGCTCTTTTTTTCAAATTTACACATCTTTGATATCACCATGCATCTTGGAATTGATGGCATCTTATAGTTGATAGACCCTTTTCTTTCATAATAGTATTTTTTTTTAAAGTGCATCCTAGAATCAATAGCGCTTAGATATGACAGGTATAATAATTGAGAAAAATCCACAGCTATCCAGTACCTCCAACGTTCAAATTATGACCTGGGCATCAGTCATTTCAATGAACGGAACCAGCAGAACATGTCAGAATGAAGAAATGGCAGTGGACCCAGAATCTATGAAATCCTCCTAGTTTTCTTTGTTGTTGTTTTTTGTTTTTTGGGGGGGAGGTCTTTTTTGCTTGAGATGAAACACAGCATGCCAATAGTGAAAGGTCCAAGTAATGCCAGAGACTTGGAGAAAGTTCCATTTATGGGATAGATTCATCATTCCAGAGACTGAGGCTTTTTATTCTACTCATCCTGATTTTTAATTTTAAAACTTTCACACCTACAGAAAAGTTCCGAAAGTGGTATAAAAACACCCACGTGTTGCTCATTCAGATTCACCAGTTGGTACCACGTTATGTATTTGCTCATCCCTCTCTCTCTTTCTATATATGTGCATGTGTATAATTTTATATACAATACATACTATACAACTTTACATATAATCCATACTATATAATTTTATGTATGATACATACTGTTTAATTTTAATTATTCCCATTTATTTTAAAATTTTATTTATTTATTTTCAGCTGAGTCATTTAAGTATTTCTTACAGACCTCATGACACTTCACTCACAAAAACTTGAGCACTTCTAAGAGCAAGGACATCATGCCACATGACTATAGTGCAATTATCACATCAGAAAAGTTAACACAAACATGCTACTACATAATATGCAGCCCATATTTACATTTCTCCAATTGTCCAGGGAATGGCCTTCCTGGCTGGACCAGTGCTCTTTAAATGAGAGAACATTCTCACTCTTTTTTTTCTGCAGTTTTCTACACACTCAAATAAATTAAAGTTCCCCTGTCAAGTAATTCATTTGATAAAAACAAAAAAGAAATTCACACGCCACTAGAAAAAAGAAATAAGAATTTTTTTAAAGGATCATTTATAATTTGTCAAGATATACATACTGATATGTCAATTTTTAGTACATAAAAATCTATATGTATCTACTATCTAATAAGCTATGTTCAGTTGTACTAACTGGAACGAGACCAGTTTTCTAAGAAGTAGACAGGAGCAACTTTATATTTCTTTTTCACTTTAAATTTGTGGGCTAAGATTCCTTGGAAATATCAATATGTTGAGTCTTTCAGGCTTATGAATCAAGTCTCATTTTTTGCATCCCTAGTAATGATTGCTGTTGCTGGCACATAGTAGAAACTCAATAAACAACTATGTGAATGGGTGAATGAGTCCTTTTCCTGGGCATTCAAGGCAGGCTCTGCTCCCCTTCACATCTCTACTATTTGTAGATACTAGTTCTACACCTTTTTACAGTTTGGCTGCAGTTATATACAGAAGACAGTTTAATATGAAGCACAGAGAAAGAGGACCAGAACTTGGAAAGTCAGTCTTGGCACGGCAGAGGCAAGATATCATTGAAATTACAACAAATCAGAATCATTGCAGGTTTTAATTGCAAATAAGTGACATTGGGGGACTGGGAATCAACAGAGAGATTGTTTGCCCTGCACACTTCTATGCCTCCTTTGAAATAGAAACTTTGTGTTAGGCAGCAGGTGGTGAAAGCTATGGCAGGCTATAAACTTGTCTTCTAAAAAAAAAAAAAAAAAATGGTCCACTCAGTTTCCTTTTGAGCTAAGGAAAACCCTCATTCTTGGACCTGCCTAGCGAGGTGAGTGAAAAGTAAAATACCTTCTCGCAACGTGAGAGGAATGCTTTTCACTATAAAGTCTCCTCAGACATCCTTGGGTCAGGGTCTGCCTGTGGTAAAATGTGGCTTCTTATTGATTAAGGAAAGAAGAAGAAAGAAGCAAAGGAGTTCTTTGTTAAAGGCACCTTCAATCTTCTATCAGTTTATCCTTTAAAGAATCACCATGTCGATACATATAAATAAATCAGACATGTGTGCATCAAATACCTTAAAACTACTAAAGGTATATCACATGTGAATGAAGATGTGTATAAATAAGAAGTAATTATTGTTTGATATAAACAAATATATTCTTTCAACATGCTGTGAGGTGATAATTAAAATTATTTTATTACAGACACATAGGCATTCAGAAGGTTTATTATTTTCAATTTATTTTATTTATACAAATAATATCTAAATACATAAATACTACAAACAAGTTTTCAAACAATTCAGGTTTGGAAGCCCTCTAGATTTCCTTTAATACCTTTGCCTTTCCTAGAAGGATCTGTTCTCACAGACGTCATGGATTCCTCTAGTTCTTTTTCTGAATATTTACATACACATAAGTACTAGAAACATGCCAAGTACTGGGTGAGAAATTGGACCAAACCAACACGAGCTAGTCTGTCCCTCACTCTTTTCTCTTAATGCATCTTAAAGATCTTCACGCAAGGAATTTAAAAGATGATCTGGGCTGATGGTTTATAACTAGGCTCCTCAGGGCCCTAGAGGTTCAGTAGAAATGTCCTCACAGGCTGCCCCAAGGAGCAAGGAAGAGTAAATAGGACAGCTCCAGGTCCCCACCCCTGTCCCAGCCTAGAGATTCTTTTCTTTGTTGATTTCCATACAATTTTTAATTTTTTTTTTTATTTGCTGATTTAGGAAAGGGAGTGAGAAGAATTGATCTAGTCCAATTCCTTTGTCCTTGACTTCTGCTAAGATGTAAATGTTCCTCAGGAGAGACAAACATGCAGTCTCAGGTTTGATTGGCTTTTTATTTTCTGAAAGCAATTTTAGGATGAAGGTGGAGAATAACACAGAATCGCCTCCATTTTCCCAATTTAATCAGTGTTTGGAAGGCTAGAGTTTAAAAGGGTTGGGAAAGGCCAGGGATGGAAGCAGACAAGTTTCCTGGCCAGAGTACTACTAGAACAGTAGTACTCTGTTCTAGGTACTACTCATATCTTTATTTAATTTCATTCTCACATCAACGCTATGACACAGGTATAGAACTGAGGCACTGAGTGTTGTAGTAATTTGCCCAAAGTCACACAAGTAATGGATCCAGGCTTTGAACCCAAGCCAACTAAACCGGCACCTACTCTTATCCCCTCACTCTGCTACCTCTAATTATAACTTCTATCCCTGGTCTTCCCTGTATGTCAGTGTAGACATTG
>NW_011888861.1:5008885-5019786 GCF_000151845.1 Pteropus vampyrus | reverse complement strand
CATCTGTTCTGAATGCCTTCTCAGGAAAAAGTGTCACTATTTTTCTAGCGCCCCTCCAAGATCTCAACCCAAGAACTTGACAGTTTTGTCCATCACTCTTCCTACAAACAGCTCTACAAAGCAGCTTTCCCTCTCCCTGTCCCTTGCAGATTCTCTGGCCACATCCCCTTGCCCCTGGCTTAGGGCTTCCTGCAGAGCAACAGGAAAGCCATCCCACGGAAGCAGTGAAGGGAAGAGCCAGTTTGCAAAGCAGCACCACACAGCCCGTTCAAGGGCCCCTTTGAGAAATGGGAAACTGTCAGGAAGGTGGATAGAATGAACCTGATTTTCCATTATTTTTTCAAATAAATGGAGTCCAGTTTGCCTCAGCTATAATCCAGGCATAACATTTATATGAGAACATAAAATGCTACACAGCTGTAAGTAAAACAATATGTGTGTTTCTGAATAATAGTGATACCACTTGCCAGTAAGACTATATTTTGACCAAATAAAAGATGACCTAAATTTGACTCAGTGGGATGAGATTTACTACATGATTGCTTCTTGAAAATAAAAGGATAAAGAGGGGGATTTCTTGAGGGTAGAAGGAAATAGACAAGGAAAAATAGGATGGAAAGTTATGTGACTATGACTTGATTTGAAAGCTCTGATTGTACAAAGAATAAAGGGCATTTAACTTTACATATGTAATATGTCCCTCCCAAATAAAACCTCATTTTATATCAGACATCCATATTGCAAAGTCCCACATAAGCCAACATCAAACATCTAAAGAAGTGAATTTTCACCTCTAACAAGGAGACATCATTGTAAATGCTTCAGTTTACAATGGTTTTTATGCATTCTTCCATTCCTCCTTTTATTCCTGTGTATGCTCATTTAACAAATATGTATTGTGGACTTAATATGTAATAGGCTTTCTGATAGGACCAGAGACAGCCCTGCCCTGAGGGAGTTCATGACCCTGAGGGGAGGGAACCAGGAATCGAGCCATTCCAGTCCAATGTGGTAAAGGCCAAGATGGGAGAAATCTCAGTGTGGGATGCTGTGTGCATACCACTGCAGAGATATACACCAGGGGTCTAAGACCCCACAAGAGAGGATACTTATGAGCCAAGGGGCCATAGCTGATAACTCTGGGGCTGGGTTTTTAAAAAGGAGGAGTAAGTCAGAGAAACTGGAAAGAGTAAAGCAGCAAGTTCTCATTCAAGTAACGAACAATAGAAGGTAAGCTCCCATTTGTATAACTCTTACACACACTGTCACATTTGAATAATACACATACTTTTCCCAGATGCTTTGGTAAGCACATGCATTAGTTAGACTTAGGTATGGCTGTTGTAACAAAGATCTGAAATAAGAGTGGCTTAAGCAGATAGAAGTTTATTCTTTCTGGAAATATATTAAGCTTTTATTTAGGGCAGCCAGGAATATAGCTGAAGACTTCTATTATATAGGAGAAATGGAAATAGATATGAGGGAGAAACTGGCCATCTTTGCCAAGGCACATGAGCCCTCCTCTTCCTCTCGTCCTGCCTGAAGCAGCCACAAATTTTAAAGAGTTTCCCAGGAAACCACTGGAGGATTTGATACACATCCATATGCACACACATACAAATGTAATACGTACTTAACCATAAGTTTTTCATTTAAAAAAATAAGATAAAGACTGTAGAACTTTATTATCAGAGGATTCTGTAGATCAGACCCAAGACCGTGGCTCAGAAGTTGGAGCTGGCTCTCTTACAGGTATACAGGAATCACACAAAGAGATGGATGGAGCCCCCATCACCTTCTCCCCTCCTGACTTCTTCCCCTGCAACATTCTCCCTCTATCACTACCTCTTTTATTAAACCAAAACATGATAAAATGCTTCACTCTGGTAATGAGAACCTGCGTGAACATATTAAGATATGCGGGATATGGTAGAGCCAAAAGTACATTACTGTAAGGGTCAAAAGAACCAATCTCCTCCCAGCTCTATGGTTAATGAGTTAAATAAACTTGAGCCAGTTATTTAATCTATTTGTGCATCAATTTCCTCAATATTAAATGGAGATAAAAATATTTGCCGTACCTTCTTCATAGGCTTGTAGAGGAAACCAGCAAAACGGAATGCAACTGACCCTTGAACAACACGGTCTGAACAACACAGGTCCACTTATATGCAGGTTTTTTCAATAAATACACTTGGCCCTTCATATATGCAGGTTTCACATCAGCTGATTCAACCAACCTCAGATTGAAAACAGTATTTTCACATTCCCAGCCACAGATTCCTAACCTCAGATTCTCAGCCGCAGATTCGCAAATGCGAATAAAAATATTATTTTTCTATCCTCAGTAGGTTGAATCTGTGGATGCAAAAGGCTGACTGTAGAGTCAAAAGTTATAGCGGATTTTCAACAGTGTGGGGGTCAGTGCCCCTAACTCCCACTCTCTCATTGTTCAAGGAATATGTATATTAGTTTTCTATTGCTGTGTAACAAGTCAGCACAATTTAGTGGCTTAAAACAACACCCACTTATTATCTCATAGTTTCTGTACGTCAGAAGTCTAGGCACAGAGTAACTAGGTTCCCTGCTCTAGGATGAAAGCAAAGAGTCGTCCAGGGCTGCATTCTCATCTGGGGCTGGAGTCATCTTCCAAGCTCACAAGCTGTTGGCAAAATTCGTTTCCTTGTGAGTGTAGAACTGAGGTCCTCATTTTCCTCCTAGCTGTCAGTCAGGGACCACTGCTAGGTGCTGGAGGCTTCCGCAGTTTCTTGTCATGTGGCTCATAGGCCGTTCACAACATGGATGTGTTTTTCTTCCAAGCAAGCCAAAGTATCTCCGACTTCTTTTTCTACAACCACCAGAGAAAACTCTATGCTTTGAAAGGGCTTGTGCAATTAGGTCAGGCTCCCCCGAAAACCTCCCTATTTCAAGTACAACTAATTTAAGACCTTAGTTATATCTGCAAAATCCCTTTACAAGAGTATATAGATTGTGTATGACTGAATAACACAATCTGGTGTTATTCACCAAGACCGGAATCCTGGAGGGCCATCATAGATTCTGTCCTTTTGGCCTCCAAAGGTTCCATCCTTCCCAAATTAAAA
Organism: Pteropus vampyrus; assembly: GCF_000151845.1. NCBI lineage: Eukaryota > Metazoa > Chordata > Mammalia > Chiroptera > Pteropodidae > Pteropus > Pteropus vampyrus. Next base: position 5,016,682 of record NW_011888861.1, on the reverse strand, counting down.
TACATTCACCCTCTCCCAAGATTTCCAAAAGTTTCATCCCATGAAAGCATTAGTGGCTTTTTAATAATAATAAATCTTGTTACTTTGCAGATCTACTAGTTTTCAGCTAAGGCTCTCCTGCATTTTCCAAGCTGACATCATACACTTTACATGTTTGACTCCTTTATCTAACTCAAACATTCTTGCTGTACTATTTTATTCTTACATCTGGTTTTCTCCAGGGATGTGACAAGGTGGCTCTTCGTTCTCTCTCTTTTTCTATGTTGACTGTGTTCCAAGTGATATTCTTCTGTTGGCATCTGTTTAAACTGGCTGGAATAACAGGCTTTGCTATCTGGATTCTTTTCCTTCCTCTGGCACATTTTCTATTCACCAGAAAAACAATATGGTATCATGGCAAGAGCAAGGACTTTGAAGTCAGGTAAGTGTAGATTCAGCTTTTCTCTCCAACACCTTTTAACTAAATAATACTTAGCCTCTCTGATTCCTAAGTTCCTCCTCTGTACATTTGGGATAATACCTTCCACATAGGGCTGTCAGGAGAATTAAATGACATAATATTCATGAGAATTAAATGATACAGCATTCATAGCACATAGCAGGTGTGAATTCCAGACCTTTATGATCTTTCTCATCTCTTTCTCCACATAATTACCTTCCTTTCTTTCTCCCTCTCTCTTTTACCTTCCTTTCATCTTCATCTCAAAGAACATCTAAAACTGGTGTTGCAGTGATGACCACAGTATATCACATTAAAATATAGCTACCTTGTAATTTCATACAAATTTATTCCATTTGAATGCCAACATGGTAAGCGACTTTGATACTAGCCAATCATTTTCATGTAGGACCATTATGGTGACAATGCTTTTTCTCTTTGTTCTGACACCTGTTTTTGTATTTTACTTTTAAAATGTGCTTGGATGTGTTTTCTCATACTATTACTACATTCTAACAGATTTATACTCCTTAGAAAAAGGGGTCTCGTCTTGAAAGTGTTCCAGATCTATTCTTTATAGAGATGCTTAGGATAAAAGAAGGATTAATGATTAATAATAACTAAAGAGCCGAGGCTGCCTGGAGGGAAATGTGAAGGACTGCCTGGCACAAGCGAACGCTTTCTGGCAAACTTCTAAAGTGTGAAAATAAAAGGGTCAGGAGTCATCTACTTAAGTAAGTCATCTACTTAAGTCTCCAAGGCAAAATACTGGGAGTCTGGTTCAGCCATCATAATGAACTATTATATGTATGTGACAGGAACTTAACTCAGGAATTATATCGACATTAGGGTGTTTTTTTTTTTTTATTTTTATTTTTAACGCCTAAAGCATGACTTTAAATTGGCATTGTTTTTTTTATAAACATGATGTTGGCCCCATGAGAAGGGTTTCAGAAGCAAGTCTCTTATTTAACATTTCTAGGCTCAAGCAATCACGAGAACATGGATAGAAACATTACTTCTGGAAAAAGAATAAAATTGTCGACTAGGGAACTCCAGTTCCCTCTCCATAGCTCAGATGCTTTCTTCATCATGGTGCTATTAAGAAAGGATATAAGGGAAAGTATAATACTTCCACTGAGTTCTGAAGATTAAGACAGAGAGAGTTCATCCTCGTAGGTGGGTCATGCCTAAGTCAAGGGCCCTTCAGTAAAAAGGTCTATCTATAAATCTTTAGAGATTCAAGATGCCGAGAAAGCTACTGCTTTAGTTCAGTATTATAGGCAGAAGGCTTGCATTTGCCAGGTGATTTAGAACCATTTTTAATGAAATATTACTCATAATATTGTGGGAGATAAACAAACAATATAATCTCCATTCTATAACTAAGGAAGCAAACAGCCATGGAGGCACTCTGTTAAGTTACTAGCCAGCTAATGTTAGAAACCTGGACCAAACTCTCCAGATCAACGCTCTTTCTAGTGAACCACTTTGCCCTGTAGAACAAATGCCCTTAAGGTGATATAAAACAAGGGGGTAAGTTTAAAATCTGAGCCCAAGCAAAATTGACCTTGGTGAATTGCAACTTGGACTTTAAGAAGGGAAAGTCTGCTGCCTGCAATTATACGGGACTATTTGATTGATGCCAAGTATATTAGTTAGAGTACAGACACAGTTCCTGAAATGAAGGAACCCTAAAACAAAGTAGATTAAACAAAGAACTTTTTGTCCCATATAACAGTCCAGAGGTAGACCGTGCAAAACTAGAAGGGCAGCACTGCCATCCTTAATATGCGGCTTCCGTCTTTTGAGTCTCAGATGTCTGTATCAGTCTCATCATTCCCAACCAGCAAGTAGGGGATTGGGAACACAGAGGTCGTACACACTCACTTTCATTGATAACCTGTTGGCCATACTAAGCTGCAAGGGGAGCTGGAAAATGTAGTCTGGTTGGGTAGCCAAATGCCCAGCAAACACTTGGAAGTTGTAGAAAGAAGAGAAGAATGAACACTGATAGAGAAGTAGTGGTCATTGTGACACTCCACTGCCCCAGGGGGGAGTGGACAGAGAAATGTCAACTCTGAAGTGATTAAGAAAGAATCCAGTGTAGTGAAAGAGGTCCGATAGTAACACCTAGATAAGATGAGTTCTGGTACATGTTCTGTCATATGTTAGCTATGAGATCTTCGACAAATCATTCAAATTCTGGGTCTCAGTTCCCCATTTATAAACTTAAAAATTGGACCGGGTGATGTCTAAGGTTACCTCTAGATCTTACACCTAGTGGCGTCAGAGTAGATAATATAACAGGTAGACTTTGTAACATAACATATCCCCTCATGTTGACCAATAAATAACCAGAACTCACATCATGGCAAGTTTTTAGTATTAAGTGGAAAGTATAAAATAGACCCAATTTATGAAAACCACTGCATGATTTAGTACATAAATGAGTCTCTTTTTTTTTATAAATTAAAATTAGCCTTATATATTATAAAATTTTAGTCTTACGGAAATATTTACCAGTCCTAATCATAGGTTTAAAAAATTTTTTAAAACCTCTATTTTCCTTAAACAAACTTTCAGCCACATTCAATAAATGGGAATATCTGTATAATTCTAGTGGATCACTACCTAATTTCACCCATAAGCATAAATTACCAAGAATACCTTATCAAAGGTTAATATAAAGCATATTAAGTACTTTAGACTGTACTAATCTTTATGACGAATGCAAGTGTTTTACACATACTTTCCTTAGTTATATTCATATAACTATCTCCCATTAGTGTAAGAAGTATGGAAGTTTGGTTTCTGGAAATAGGAGATAACCATACCAGAATTCTCTAAAGAGCCTGCTGAACATTTAACCCTATTCTTATCAGTCAACTCTCATCATCCTTTGAGTATCATTCGAAGTTAATTTTATCAAATATGATAGATGATTAAGCTGATGGTGGTGAGATACAACCAACAAAGCTGTTGTTCTTATATAAATAGTAAAATGGTTCTGCATGTATTTCTGACAGTAGTAATGTAAAATTAGTGAAAATGATACATTGCCTTCCAAGGTGACTACTCTCGAAGGCAAAAGCTTATAAATGTTGTTCTATTTGATTTGATTACATTTATAAAATTCTCATTGCTTTATAATTAGATAACAATTACAGATTGTGTGAAATGAGTGTTTCCCAAGTACCAGAAATTTTGCTAAACACTTTTATGTGGATTTATCATATCAATTCAAGAAGGTGTGTCTGTCTCCATCTCCTATGGCAGAATCTGAAAGTTGCCTTCCAAGATTCATCATTTCGTGCTTCCTTAAAATTTTAATATGCCCAACCAGCTTACTTGCAATTAGCAGTGGCCAATGAGATGAAAAACAGTTGCTGAGTGATGCTTACAGAGGAACGGATTGAATGTATGTGCCCCTTTGCCCTTTCCCACTTCTTCTGCAACCTGGAATTTGTATGAGCTGGCTGGAGCACCAACTGTCATCTTGTAATTTATGAATGGAAACCAAAACTAAAGATGGCGGAGGATGAAAATTAAAGAAACTTGGGTCTATGTAAAATTATGGAGTTGCCATAACAGCCCACGCCTGTTTACCACCAGACTTGTTTTATATAAGACAAAAATAAATTCATATGTGACTATACCACTAATATTTGGGATGTTTTGGTTTATGCTTTTGAACCTAAGTCTAACTGATATACCTTTCCTCATTCTTACATATAAGACAATTGAGGCTTAGAGGGTAGCTTGTCTAAGGCCCAACAGCTAAGCAAATGAAAAACCAGGACTCAAGCCCAGGCAATCTGATTTCGGAAGTGCATACCTCTCAGAGCCCACATATACTTTAGTTTACTGATTAAGAAGGAAAGACACAGCATTTGTCCTTTCACTTTTATTTAGCCCAACACAATGCTATAAAATCACAGAAGAGAAGATAAAGATCAACTCTCTAATAATTCAACATTCTAAGATTACTGAGTAATTGGCATAAATTTATCTGCTGCATAAGTTAATAAAACTGATGTAAATGTCAGTGTTTAATGATGAAAATCAACTCCCCTCCCACACCAGAATTCAGAAAAGACTTCTCAGGATGCCAGTGATGTGCTCGGACCATACAAATAAGCCCTATACTCCCTCCAAAGATATATATGTCTCTGTGTGAAGTCTTCTTACCAATGCAAGTCTTCTTCACAACAGGATCATCCTCAATTTCAGAATTGTGTCACTAGTGTGGAAAGGAAGACATAGTCCACAGTAACATGTAGAAGATATTCTGCATCTGTAAGTAAATAATGGTCATGCATGTAAGAGCTATATTTCATTCACAACAGAATAGCAGGGAAGCAGTTTTTCCATTTGAAACCACATTCTTCCATGACTTCAGATGAAAGCCAAGAGCAACCAAAGTCTCATGTATGGCTTTAACACCCAACCTAAATTAAATTCTACAGTATCCGACACATTTCATTGTACCGATTAGAATGAATCTGAAATAGTTTCAATAAAATTAAGCCTATAATTTCACAGGAAAAGTGGTCAGATTGCAATGTGGGCCACCCTATCTTCCTGGAAATCATCATAATTGACAGGCTACCATGTAATCATGAGAGTCGGCCTGATCATGAAATCACTGAAAGAAATCATGATCAATTCAGAGCTGGGTGCAGAAAGACCAAAACTCAGGGAAATGCTCATATGAAAACAAAATAACCACATGACAAATACCTCAGAAACTTAATTAAGGCCTGGGGAGGTATGGAAGGCTACACATCTAGATTTTTCTCTTTTTACCTGGGAGGTTTGAACTGCACTTCTCAACAGTAGTGCTGGCTATATATCTTTTGTCCCTCTAGATACCCACTTCTCTACCCAAAAAGCTGATCTGTAATGACTACATCAAATGGCTGTTTTGTCCCTGGCTTCTGGTTGTATTTGACCAATGAGGAGCACTAGCAGGTAGTGAGAATAAGGGAGTCTGTTTTAGTCTGTTCTAGCTGCCATAACGAATACCACAGACTGGGTCCTTTACACAACAGAAAGTTATTTCTCACAGTCCTAGAGGCTAGAAGTCCAAGATCAAGATGCCAGCCAATTCACTTCCTGGTGAGAGCTCTCTTCCTGTCTTGCAGATGGACACCATCTTGGTATGTCCTCACCTGGCAGAGAGAAAAAGATCCAACTCTCTGGTCAGCTAATTCTAAAACATTCCACCCTGGACTTCTGTGCACTTTAATTAACACAAAATTCTTCTGTCTCTTCTTATAGGAACACTAATCCCATAAAATCAAGGCCCCACCCTTGTGACCTCATTTAGCTTTAATTGCTTTCTTATAAATTCTATTTCCAAATACAGTCACACTAGGGGTTAGGGCTGCAACATGAATTTGAAAGGGACACAAGTCTGTTCATTACAGTCAGGGTCTCCATTCTAATGGGACACTGAGAGCTGGCTGAGCCCCTCAGCTGAAGTTCCCAGCTCCTATCAGGCAGTCCTATCCCTAGAGCTATTATCTCTAGTTTTCAGTAACCACTTCCTTACCTCACCCCTTCCACTCTGGGGCCTGTAATGGCTCCCCACAGGTATCTACCCTGGCATACTGCACTCTCCCTTATGGTTCCCCATCCTGCAATTAATTTATAAACTCTCTTCATATAACCCAGCTGGAATATGCCTTACTTTTCCTGCCTGGGCCCCATAATAACTTTTGAGCAAGTGAAAATAGATATATAGAAGTCCAGAGAGATCTGGGATAGGAGTAAGGAGACCTGAAGGAGTCCTAGTAGTATTTCAACATTCACCCAAATACATGGCAGGAACAGCCATCCTAGTTGTCTGCATCTTGACTTTCTTTCTTCTTGATGATATAAGATCATTCTACAGAACTCCTTTACTTTCCCCACTCTTCTTCCCTCCTCTTCCTCTCACTACTTTTTTCTTTTCCATACACATAGCACCACCCCATCCACACCACACAAATCCCACGTGTCAACTGATAAAGAATAAAGGACAATAAGGGCTAGAAAGGAAACAAAGAAATAATTTCATTTCTCCCTGCACATCTTAATCTCAGAACCACTACAAGATCAGAGTCACCAAAATCCATTTAAAATCTTAAAATAGATGTAAAACTACTTGGCAATGTGATAATTGGCATAAATTACAACTTTATAGTTAAACGGCTCATGTTGAAATTGCTTTTGATTATTGATGTGCCCAAGGTTAAGAAACTGTACATGCATCCCTGGTCAGCTAATTCTAAAACATTCCACCCTGGACTTCTGTGTGCATTAATTAACACAAAACTGCAGCAAATACAAAACAATGTTGGAATCTCTGTTCAGAAAAGAATTCGGTCAAATTATGGTGTCAACTACTTGTGTAACTTGAGCCTTGGACAAAACAGAGCTCTAAGCAGTCTCCCATTTCTAATTACATAAACCACAAAATCAGCTACTGCAAAGTGCAAGCATAAATGTAATCCCCAATTTTCCAAGTTAAACCTGGGCGTGTACTTCAGTGATACAGATAAGTTTGATCCTCAGGATGGGGTGGAAATGCACATAGGCTAGGTCTTAGGATCAAACGTCACGCTATTATCTTCTGCCCATGGGACCTTGGGCAAGTTACGAGAGTTCCCTAGGCCTCAGTGTTCTCATTCATAAAGTGATTTTTATTCTCCTTCTACCTAGTTGGCTTCACGCAGGCAGGCAGTAAATCTGACACTCTCTGTTAACCAGGTTAATACTTTTTGGTCCCACCCCAGCATTCCCCTGAGGTCCTGCCTCACCCAACTTATCCACCCCCAAAGAGCCCCTCCCAAGTGGCTCTAGCACTGACGTACCCAGCTGGCAGCCTCAGAGTTCCAAAACCCCATCAAAGTGGCTCCCACTTCAGGGGCCAGCCCACACACACCAGAACATCTGCAGCAGTCGTGGCAAGTCCTCCGATCCAGTGTGCTTGGGGCCAATCCTGTCTACTGGTGTGCCTACAGCAAACGTGACCCAACTATAATAGGAGGGTGTGTACAATCCACACAAGGGACACCCCTGGATCACCTGGCTCTGGTAGCCAAGGGGAATTATGCTACTGGGTGCCACAGGACACCTTCTACATAAGGCAGCTCTTTGAAGACTAGGAGATGTTGCTGATCTACCTAATACATAGAAACAAACACAGAGAACCAACACAGAGAGACAAAATGAGGAGACAAAGGAATATTTCCAAATGAAAGAATAGGACAAAACCCCAGAAAAAGAACATAATGAAAGAGATAAACTATCTACCAGATAAAGAGTTCAAAGTACTGGTTATCAAGACACTCAATGAATTCAAGGGAAGA
>NW_011888861.1:4991878-5007340 GCF_000151845.1 Pteropus vampyrus | reverse complement strand
TGTTATGTGTTTTTAATTGCCAAAAATGCAGAGCCGGAAGAGGAGAGGAAATGGAATTATAGGTGAAATGGGTAACCACCCCAGCAGCAGGGCCCGTGTAAGAGAGCCCTGTATCTCCTTACAACCTAAACCTGGGCCTGAGCTAGTGCCACTCCGGCAGCCCCCATCAGGACACCACCCCCACTCTTTGATATGTTAATCGTGGCTGTGGGTTGGTTGGAGCTGGCAAGAGAGCAGAGGCTTTCAGATGGCTGACACGTTACAAAGCTGCAAACTTCAAAGCCCAGTTTAAAAGGTTCTGTTCTCATCCAGCAAAATCAGTTTGCTTTTTACAATGGTGAATTGAAAATCCCAACAAATTAGAGTGGAATCTTAAACAATGAAGCAAGCCCAACTCAGAAATAAGGAACCAATCAATGCTATCAACATGGCTTCTATCTGTCCTTAGGACTTTAATCATTTCCAGATGATAGCATGCATCTGATTAGGGTCTTCTGGCAGCTCTCTCCTCCATCAGGGCCCAGTGAAAAGAACAAACAGGAGGCTTTGAGGCTGGAGTTCAAGATTTTGACTCATCAGCAGGTAACATTTTACCTTGAACCAGGCTGTGGGGGTTTATGGGAGAAAGGGAGTTCAGCAGAGGGTAGAACTTCAAGGAATGCAATTCCTATCTTTTAGAAACACATATATAATTTGCAAATTTCTCCTAGTTCTTTCTACTCCAGATGAAAATTGAGGTACCTCACCAGGACTGGCCTTAGAAGTTTATAAAGTACCCCCTCTCCCCCATTATCTGATATTGCGATGTTAGCCAGGACTGACCCCAATATATCACACACCCAGCCTACAATTCTACCATTTTTTAAACTTTACCTCTTTGGCTTGTTAAAAAACGAAAGTCAACTGAGTAAATTTGAGGATCTAATTGACTTTATTCAACAATTTATGTATCAGGAGCTATACAAAATTGAAGACTTTTATAGGCAGAGGAGAAAGAGAGGATTGTTTCAGGCAAGGTCACCTTTCGTTAGGGGACAAAAGAAGTCTATTATGTGAAGTACCGCAGTAGTGCTGACCGAATAATTCCAGATTGATGGGTTAAGAACATTCCTTCATTCCTTTGGGAGGCTGAAACTGCAATTAGGTGAGGTATTAAGTCTCGGTTTGGTGACATGAGGCTTAGCAGAAGTGACTCCATTTGAGGTTTGTTGTTTCTTTTTAACAAGCTCTTACAGACTGTTTTAGTCTTTGTCCTAGTCTGCTTGGGTTACCATAACAAAATACCGTAGACTGAGGGGCTTAAACAACAGAAATTTATTTTCTCAAGGAGTCACCAGAGTTGGTTTCTGATGAGAGCTCTCTCTGGATCGTAGGAGGCTGCCATCTCACCATATGCTCATAGAACCTCTTCACTGTGAACTCACTGTGGGTAGGGTGTGGTGTCTTCTGGTGACTCTTCCCTTTTTTAGAAGAACAATAATCTTATCGGATTAGGGCCCCACCCTTGTGACCTGACTTAACTTTAATTACCTCCTTATGGGCCCTATCTCCACTTATGGTCACATTGGAGGTTAGAGCTTAAAAGAGATCAGAATGTGCCACCCCAAAATATACCACTTTGGTATAAGGATTATTTTGAATTGAAGGCAATCAACAGATACAGAAAGAAACTTCGGAGCTTCCCTTATCCAACTGAAAGCAGCAAGTCCCAGGAAATAAAGTCTCTCCTTAGAGTGAATCTACTCCCAGAAGAGAAAATGCAAATAAAACCCACCCCAAATCCCTTCTCCATGAAAGTTTAGTAGCACTGAAGGAGACAGATAGACCACTCATAACTGTAGAGACAAACATTATCACAAACTTTAACTGTTTGTTCTTCTAAAAACCCATTTGTCTTTCCCACAAAAACCTATTTGTTCTTCCATAAAAGCCTTTTCTTCCTCCTCCCTTTTCCCTACTAAGTTAGGTAAAAAAGCCTTCTAGCTTTAACCATTTAACCAGCCAACTACTTATTTTCTTAGCTCTCATATGTGTATGAGTAAACCTTTTTTCCCTGTTAATGTGTCTTTTGTCAGTTTAATTTGCAGGCTTCCATTTTTCAGAACATAAGAAAGTAGAGAAAAATTTTTTTCTCCCCTACAGGCTTCAACTTAGGAATTTGAGTTATGGACCAGGGGTACAGAATTCAGTCCATTACAGACTTTAAGCTTCCTCAGTTAACCAAAATCCTTATGCAGACCTTTGAAGAATAAACACAACAATCTAGGGGCAGAGCTGTGTCCATTGGGAGAGAATGGGAAGGGGGCCAGGAGTGATAAACCCTGACCAAGATGGCGGCATGCCTCCCTTCCTCCCTCACAGTTTTATCTGGGGTCTCCACTACCTCCAGCCTTATTAACTCTCCATTTTGATCTTAAAAGGGCTGTCCTTTTCACTAGCTAATGGGTATTTGTGTTGACATGTGTGAGGTAGGGGGTGGTAGAGAAAGTTGAGAAAGTATAGTCATGGCTTTTAAGGGTAGCAGAATATGCCACTCAAAAATATACTCCTTTAGCATAAGAATTATTTTGAGCTGATTATTTTTTAAAAAAACAGCAGACAAGAGAAGCTCTGAAAACTGTGCAGAAGTTACCCTTTTGTAAGAGACATTTACATGTATATGGAAAATCTCCATTTGTAAGAGTATTTTCCTCTCTGTACCAGGAAGAGAAGGATGATTAAATCCCTAGAGACTCTTACCAATGGAGAAGTCTTAAATCTGCATAACAACCTTACCTGTTTACAGGTGCTTTTCCCATAACCCGTCTCCCCACCTCTCTAACATTCTCATTTGTGTTTAGCTGGTGGTTTGGGCCATTCCTGGGAGTTGTTAGTTTTCTTCAGTATCTCTCATGTATACATGAGGTATACATGTATTAAACTTCTGTTTGTTTTTCTCCTTTCAATCTGTCTTTTATTATGATGGAAATAGGGAGATCTCAGCCAAAAATTTAGAAGGATAGAGGAAAAAATATTTTCCTTCCCTATATCATATACAGAGAGATTAACTGCATTTTAGAAATGCATAGAAACTAATACTAAAAAGAAACAGGCAGTTTTCTTTCCTATATATTTAACAGTCTGAATCATTGCATCCTTTGAGATTTATATAAATCACACTCAAGTCAGAAGGAAGTCTGGGATCTTTCCAGCCAATACAAAGTTGGGATCCTCCCCAAGATCTCCAAAAGTTCCTTGGGGCTTGGTTCCTTAGATTAGCTGCTCTGACTTTCCAGTTTCCCTTCCCTCTCGGTCCCACTGACATCTCACATCCCTCATCTCTTCTCTTCTCCCTGCCCACCCCCATTTCCAATTCTTTAAACACCATTTACATATAGCTTTGGGTGTAACAGATTTCACTGACAGGCTTGGGAAATTGGAGAGAAGGGTGCCCATTTCATTACAGCACTTAAAATTTCTCCAGCCACCCCTGTCCTGGTGAATTTCTCACCCATCCCCCAACCACCACCTGTCACACTGAAGCCCAGCCCACTCAACCAACCTGACACCCTTCCTTCTCCTCACCTCCCTCATCCTCCTTCACTGCCCACAAATTCCTCTTCGTTTTTATGCAGAGCATTATAACTGCCTGCTGTGTTTCCAGTGCCTCCATCTACCAGGCCTGGGTGAATACCCTCCCCCTTGATATTTTACCTAACAAAAGGCTACTTACTCCAGAGATAAATTCTGTCACTTCCTGAGGGGCAGAAGCAGCTGTAGTCAACTGTGGTTTAAAATAGTATTTTTACCTCTACTATAAGTATTTTTCAAACTTTCCCCACAAGCACGTGTTAACTTCAAAAATCTTTCTGAGTGAGAGTTCACATAACTATAAGCCAGTGGTTCTCAGTCAGGGGCAATTTTGCACCCCTAGGGGACATTTGGCAATGTCTGAAGACATTTTTTATTGTCATAACATGTGGCCTGGAAAGGCTGCTAAATATTCTACAATGCACCAGATAACCCCTTCTGAACAAAGAATTATCCAGCTCAAAATGTCAATAGTTCCAAGGTTGAGAAACTCTGCCGTAGGCCAATAAGCATCTAAACAGAGTAACATAGTGATTCTCTTTTCCCCTGTTTAAAGTGGGACCGACTAAAGGAAGCCATTCCCTTCATGTTGGCAGAATAACAACAATTAGGAATTATTGACTATTTACTCTGCTCCTAAAAACTATTAGGTAAATAGTTGCCCAATTACCATCCCTTATCTAAGGAAGAGGGAACCAAACTGAGGCCTGGAGCTGGTAAATAATTTGCCAACATCACACAAACAGTAACTGATAGACCTAGAATAACCTGAGACAGAGATGTATGTGTCAGGCAGGGAAGCAATCTTGTTAACATTCACACTTTGGTCTTAAACTTGCCACACACAGATGTGTCTTGCATTTCTTCATGACTGCTAAGCAAACAGAGAAGGTGCTAAAGGGAGGAAACATGACGTTTTGGCCATTGAGCTTCAAACCAAAATTGTGAGGAGCAGTTTTGTGCTTTGTAGAGAGAACTTTAAAAGCGTGTTTCCTTCAAGAGATTGGGGTTTTATTCTTTAAAATTAATTAACGTTATTATTGGTACACAAAGTGAATGTGTGTATATATGTACTTTAAATACTTTTAAAGGTGCGTTTTTAAATATAAAGGGAAGAGGAGGCAAGCCCAGATAGTTTCACTAGAGAATGCTACTGTAAGTTTAAAGAATTAATGCCAATTTTACACAATCTTTTCCAGAAAAATAGGAAAGAAGGAAACACTTTCTAATTCATTTAATGAAGCTGTAATACCCTGATACCAAAAGTGGACCATTGTATTACCCTGATACCAAAAGTGGACAAAGATAATTTAAAAAAAGAAAGAAAATGAAAACTACAGACCAATATCCCTTGTTAATATAGTTGTAAAAAATCCTTAGCGAAATAATAGCAAATAGAAGTCAGCAATATTTAAGAAGAGTTATCAACCATGACTGAGTGTGGTTTATTTCAGGAATACAAGGCTGGTTCAATCTTTGAAAGTCAATCAATATAATACACCATATTAGCAGGGTAAGTAGGGGGGGAAAATCACATGATCATATCATTCAATGCAGAAAGAGCATTTGACAAAATTGAACACCCATTCATGATTTTTTTTTTAAATCTCAGAAAAATAGGAAAAGAGGAAAATTTCTTCAACTTTTAAGTTAAAGAACACACACACACACAAAATACCTATGCTAACATTATGCTTAATGGTGAAAGACTGAATTTTCTCCCCTTAAGATCAGAAGCAGGTAAGAATGTCTGCTTTCACCACTCTTATTCAACATAATGGAAGTTCTAGCCTGTGCAAGAAGACAAGACAAGACAAGACAAGACAAGAAAAGGCATACGTATGAGAGAATGTAAAAAATAAAACTATCTGTGTTTTCAGATGACATGATTATCTAGATAGAAAATCCCCAAAAAAAAATCTACCCAAAAAAAAGAAAAAAAGAATAAGTTCAACAAGGTTGCGGGGTATCAGATAAACATAAAAAATCAAATGTTTTTTTGTATACCAAAAAATGAACATGTGGACACACAAAAAAATTAAATATAATGTCATTTACATTTACTCCAAAAAATAAAATATGTGTAAATCAAATAAAACATGAACTTGTATGCTGAAAATTAAACAATGCTGACTTTTTAAAAATCAAAGATTTTTGGAGAGATATACTGTGTTCATGGATTGAATGACTCTACATGGTAAAGATGCCAATTCTCCCAAAACTGATATACAAATTTAATGCAATTGTTATTAAAATTTCAGTATGATATTTTCTGTATATATAGACAAACTTATTCTAAAATTTATATGGAAAGGAAAAGAAACTAGAATAGCTGAAACAATTTTGAAAAATAATGAAAAAGAAATCAGTCTACCTGATTTCAAGGCTTGTCATATAGCTGTAGCAATCAAAACTGTGTAGAAATAGCAGAGAGATAGGCTTATAGAGCAGGGGAACAAAACAGAGACCTAGCAATAGACCCACAAAAGTTTACCCATTTGATTTTTGACAAAGATGCAAAAGCAATTTCATGAAGGAAAGATAACCTTTTCAACAAATGGTCCTGGAGCAATTAAACATCCAAAGGGTGGGACAGGATAAAGAACCTCAACCTAAGTATCACAGCTTACACAAAAGTTAACTCAAAATGGACCATGGACTTAAATGTAAAATGTAAAGCTATAAAACTTGTAGAAAATAACATAGGAGAAAATCTTCAGGATCTAGAGCTATGAGAAGAATTCAATTCTTAGACTTGACACTAAAAGCATGATCCCTAAAAAAATAAATTGGCAAATTGGACTTCATCAAAATTAAAAACATATGCTCTATGAAAGATCCTCTTAAGAAAATTAAAAAACAAGCTAGAGAGTGGAAGAAAATATTTGCAAGCCACATATCCGACGAAAGACTAGTGTCTAGAATATGTAAAGAACACTCAAAACTCAACAGTAAAAAAACAATCCAATTAGAACGTGGGCAAAAGACATGAAGAGACATTTCACCAAAGAGGATATACAGATGGCAAATGAGCACGTGAAAAGATGTTAACATTATTAGCCATTAGGGAAATGCAAATTAAAATCACCATGAAATATCACTACATATCTATCAGAATGGTTAAAATAAAAAATAGTGACAACACTAAATGCTCATGAGAATATTGAGAAATTGAATCACTCATACATTGCTGGTGGGAATGTAAAATGATACAGCCACTCTGGAAAACAATTTAATAGTTTCTTTAAAAATGAAGCACACATTTACCCATAAGAACCAGCATTCCACTCCTTCTCATTTATCCCAGAGAAATGGAAATCTGTGTTCACACAAAAACCTGCACACGAACATGTACACCAGCTTTATCTGTAATAGTCAAAAGCTGATCCATACTACGGAATACTACTCAGCAATAAAAATCAACTACTGATACAAGCAACAACCAGATGATTCCCCAGAGAATTATGCTGGGTGACAGACAAAAGCCAGTCCCAAAGATTAGATATAGTATGATTCTATTTATATAATATTCTTAAAATGAAAAAAAACAATAAAAATGAAGAACAGACTAGGGGTTACCAGGGTAAGGAAGGGTGAGAGCAGGAGAGAAATGAGGGTGGCTATACAGGGCAACATGAGGGGTTCTTGTGATGGAAATATTCTCTTTCTTGACTGTGTCAATGTCAACATCCTGGTTGTGATATACTATGGTTTTGCAATGTTACCATTGGGGGAAACTAGGTAAAAGGTATAGGGCATCTTTCTGTATTGTCTCTTACAACTGCATGTGAATCTATAATCTCAAAATCAAATGTTTATTTAAATAAACTATATTATAACTAATTATAACTATACTATACTGTATTACAATACTATATATTGTATGTAGTATATTATTACAATAAACTATATTATAATTATATATAACTATATTGTATCGACTTAAATAAACAGATATACGGAAGGAATCCACCTGAGCTATGGAGAGAGTCATGGTTTAAAAGAAAGATAGGCCCCAAAATGACCTTTAGGAGAAGGTAAAAACAGTGCAAAGCCACAACAAGCTAGCTTCATGATTAAGGTTAACAAGTACCCATTCACTGGAGAAGCCATCCCTAAAATGTAATCAGGAGACAAATTGCCTACTGTCCTGAAGAGCAGGCACTCTAATCCATGTAAAATAAACTGTAGACATGGAAATTGTAATGTGAGAAGAGTGTAGAAACCAAGGGGGAGGGGGGGTGGCATAATGACAAGTGCAAACAGAAAGTGAGGAGTTACCATGGAGTCTAGAAAGAGCTGGAGTATGAGACACTAGGTGTTTTTCCAGCACTGACCAGGACAGAGCACAGCTGGCCAACACAAACATCCAGTCTACTGGGCAAACATATTCCTCACTAAAGGAGGATTTTTCACTGGGGCAGTCACCATGTGATGAAAATATACCCTCTAGGAAATCCAATTTCCTTTGCTTGGGTTCTACATTCATCAAGCAACCTTCTGATCTTAATTTGATTTTTGATGGTTTCCTCACTGGAAGAGAAGGGGCTAATGGAATCCAATCTGCTAAATGATTATGTGTTTTCTTCCCTTATGACCCTCCCATGGTTTTTTGGCATTGAGTATTTTGTTCTAAATTGTTTTCTCTCTCAAGCATGATAGTATTTATCCTACAAAAAGAATATAATTCCCCTGAGCAAAGAGACCAAGTCAACTGTCATTTATTAAGCACCTGCAATGTGCTTTAAACTGCACAAGGATCAAAGGCAAAATGACAACTGAGATATAATTTGTGCCCTCTGTGATCAGTAATTTTCTGGTAGTCCTATACCAGCTGGGCTGGTGTTCGTGGCATTATGACCAAGAATGTGGGCTCCAGAATCAAACCATTGGGGTTCAAATATTGGCTCCAACATTTACCGTCTGCATGACCTTGAACATGTTGAGGAACCTTTCTGATCCGCAGGTATGTGACCTCACAAGTTGTTATGTGGCCTGAGTTAATTTGGACAAAGCATAGTACCAGAGACATAGTAAGCATTTATTAAATGGGATCTATTATTACTCTGACAATCATTCTTCTAGCAATAATTTTCAATCATGTGAGATTACACTTTCCTTTAGTGCCCAGCTAATTTGCCTGGCCATCGAGGTCCAATTTCTTACCAAATTCCTCTTTCCAAGCATCTGGGAACACCAGGGATTACAGAGAAATTCTATAATCCGCCTTGGTGTTTGCTTCCTACCAATCAGCTCTGGCTGAAGCCCATTGTTCTGCCTTTCAGGCACCTTCAGACCAGCTTCTCCTACCCCAACCATGCAACTTCCCCTCATCCCCAAAATGGTCCAACACCTGCCTTCATTCCCCACAGCACTGTCTTAGGTCTTCACATTTAAGACTTGAATTTCAGAAAATTTGGGAATAACCAGAGTGACCTGCACCTAGAAAATTCTAAACATCTGAGTCCAGGTTTACCACTATGTTTCAGGAGCTGTCTCTCTTTCTCTCTAAAAAAACCGCAGTCTCCAGGTCCCATATCGTTTGAGGCCATAGAGAAGGGGAAAAAAGTGTTTTGTTTTGTTTTGTTTCATTTTAAACAGAAACTTAATCTCAGAGGTATGGCTCTGCCCACCAAGAAGAAAGTCTTGTTCATTCTTTGGTAGAGCTGTTGAACCACACCCTCCAGCTTCCCCTGGCCAAATATGCAGTGCTTTCCCTTTGCAGGCCCACAAGGCCCAGTACAGAGGAGGTCGGCCCTTGGGGAGGGGGAGGGAATGGGGCTTCCCTACAGCGGAAATAGATGATTTGCACCTCCCGTGGCTCTCAAGGTCCTCCTCCAGCCACAGAGGTTTCCTTGACCTATTTTCATTCATTGTGCCCCTAAACCGGCGGCGGGGGGTGGGGGGGGGGGGCGGGGCGGGGGGAACGGTTGCTGCGGGGAGAAGAACTGTCCCACTTATAACAGCTGCGATCATGCCAAGTGTATGAACAGAGTCCGGATCTGACAGACCCTAGTCTGACCTCCCAAAATAAGTGAAAAGCAATTTGAATCTGTCATC
Organism: Pteropus vampyrus; assembly: GCF_000151845.1. NCBI lineage: Eukaryota > Metazoa > Chordata > Mammalia > Chiroptera > Pteropodidae > Pteropus > Pteropus vampyrus. The sequence continues at coordinate 4,997,710 of NW_011888861.1, read as the reverse complement.
AGGGTTTGTTTGTTTTTTTTTTAAAATACAAACACACTAAAGAGAAATACAGCAAAACTTATTTAAATCTTCTTTCTCCTCCTCTGACCCAGGGTTCGCCCCTTGAACTATATATTCCTTTTCTCCCCCTTTAGTAGCTAGCTCTTTCTAGAATAAATCTGTCAAGTCTTTCTCTAATCAGCCTGGGTGGGGGCAGCCAGGCTAGCAGAAAGAAACAGAATCTTCCCAGAAAGTTCGGAGGAAACATACACGCACAGAGTTACATATACTTCTGCTTTGATTTTTCTGTTGCTCCCTTGCGTTAGGTTAAACAGCGAGAGGCGGTTCTTCCCAACAGTCCTTATTAAATACATGGTCGTCTCCCATCAACAAGCCTACACACTTGCCCTTGAGTTTGACCAAATCAACTGATTTTTCATTTTACAAAAGGAAAATACAAAGACTTTAAGAAGAGAATAAAAAGGAGGAGAGGAAGAAATGAAAGTTTAACAAATGAGGAAAAGGGAGAGGAAAAAGCAGGACTGAACGTTTTCTATACAGCACGGGGAAGAGCCACGAGCTTGCTGGAGAGGGGGTCTTTACTTAGACAGTCTGTTCACATCTCTGCACATTCTGGTGATCTCAAAATAAGATCAGTGGTAGATGATATTGTGCTTCTTCCAAACACCTTTCTGAGAACACCTCCCACAACGTGTCAAAACAAATGAAATTCCGCATTCCCGCTTGTAAATATTTTTCACCCACAATAAATGAAAGCTGTGATTCTACAGATACCTCACAGCTTAGCATTCTTTATGAGGTGTATAAATAAGACCTACAATGTGATTGGAGAGCTTCTCTCCTGGCAGTACCATTTTTATACTATCGGCGAGCTCACATTTACATAATCCAATTCAACAAATACTGATTGAATATACATAGTATTGTATAAATATGTATCAATACATATGAGAACTAGATGAAGAGAAACCGGTCAGAATCGGGCAGTGTGTGCGAACCCCAACGATGGCCCCCCTCAATTCCTGCAGCGGGATCGGGCTGTCTGACTTCGGGGAACAGATGTTCTTTGAGCACCACGGCATTATTCACCTAGCACTCCCCTGTGCCCACCCCGATCCCACAGTGCAGTGGATAAATAAAATCTGTGCTCATGCATTAAATCAACATGCATTACACGCCACTGAAAATACATATACGATGCAGAAATTGCATCTTCATTTCCAAACACATTTGTTATGAAAGTCTCCTAAAGAGATTGGGGGAACCAGGGGAAAATGTTAGCATTTTTAATGAAGGAGAAAAAGGTTTTGAGTTGTATCTGTTATTTAAATACTTAGGTTGAGGGAGTGACCTTTCGGATATTAGCAAATACTTTTCTAAACTTAATGAATTTTGCAGAGAAAAAGACATCCTGTAAATTTCTTTATTTCTGAATCCGCACTGAAGGAAAAATTAAAACTGCCTTATATTAGTCTTCTCTGGCTGACATAACAAGTACCACAGGCTTAAACAACAGAAATTTATTTTCTCCCAGTTCTGGAGGCTAGAAGTCCAAGATCAAGCTGACAGCAGGGTTAGCCTCTGGTGAGACCTCTCCTGGTTTGCAGATGGCTGCCTTCTTGATGTGTCCTCACATGGCCTTTGCTCTGTGTGCTCACAGAGAAAGAGAGACTGAGAGATTTCTGGTGTTTCTTCCTCTTCTTATAAGGACACCAGTCCTATTGGATTAGAACCCACCCTTATGACCTCATTTAATCTTAAGTACCTCCTTAAAGGTCCTATCCCACCAATATCTTCATATTTGGAGTTAGGACTTCAACACATATATTTTGAGAGAACACAGTTCAGTCCATAGCATGTTCTTAAGTGCCTTCAGCTAAAAATATGGATGATTTTAAATTTCTCCTGAAGCTAAACTTTAGGAACAGGTATGGTTTTCCAAGTACTAAAGTTGAGAGTGACAAGCACAGAATAAATTAATATGTATATTGTTATTCTGATTGTAGGTTGGTGGTAGTGGTAGTTGTTTTGCTTTGCTTTTTTTCCCCTGTTGCCTTACATTGACTCTCTTAACTTCTCAAAATTCAAAATTCATTTATTCTAAGCTATGAGCCCTCTGAGATCTGAGGGCTTCCTGCAGGGTCTGGCACATATCGGGAACTTAAGAAATGCTTGTGGCAAGAATGAATGGCTCCTTTTCTCGTAGGCGTGGGGTCAGAAAGAGGAAGTTGATGAGAAGGGCCTGAGTGGGTAGAGGCAGGCTGGGACAGACCCTTCTCTCAACCTCCCCTGCCTCTTTGGAAGCTGAGGAAAAGAACTCTCTAAAGCAAGCAGCCATCACAGCCTAAGGAGAGGAGACATGAACTGTAAGTCAGTTCTCTGGGCACTGCACGCTCAAGAATGTTGACACATGAATTGGGATGGAACACAACTACCCATTGGTTCCCCGAGCCACATACCCAAAAGTTGCCAGGGTCCGGGCCAGGGGAGAAGGCCATTAGGCTGAGGACATAAGGAAAAACAAGGAAAGATTTACTGAGTATCTTCCCTTCATCATTCAATAAATATTTATTGATCACACATTTTATGTCTGACACTATACTTGGCACTACAGACAAAAGATGGATAAGACACATTTGCCCTCAAGGAATACATGGGAGTATAAAGAGACATGACCATTCTGAGACCACTGGCATGCTGTGCCAAGCTTCTTCTTACCCTTGACAAAGCATCATGTAATAGCTGGTAGCTCTCCAGTATCTGTAAGTAAAGACTTGTTTTGTGTGTGTTTCTTAGAGCCAAACAAAAAGTTTTCAATTTTGCTTATTTTTTATGGTTGTTTTTTGATCTGCCTGGCCTGAGAGATATAGGCCTGGACTGCTCTTGCAATGAGCCAGAGGAAGGACTCGACTGGCCATCCAACTCAGATAATATTTTAACACTCCTGGTCATAAGGCTTGAAGCAACTACCAGGTTAGGGTGAGTGCCTGGGATAAGAGTCTGGCCCCAGTGAGGGGCCACCAGACAGCTGACAGGGAACACAGATGGAGGATTAGGTACTCAAGTGACAGCCCGTCTTGGTGGCCTGGTCTGCCAGGGCCAACCTCTCTGGTGGCTAAAACATCCAGAACACCCCCACACACATACACCCTGCCCCAAGCAGTAGAATCAGTCAGAGCCCTGTTAACTGGCCTGTTCACCCTCACCATCACCTGGCATGTGAGACTAGGCTGGGCAAAGCATTGCAACAACTTCCTCGCTTGCTCTACAGCTAAAATGACCCAAGTAAAAGCGACGCTGACCTTGATCTTGCCCATGGAAGTCACCAGGTAAGGCAGAAGCATACTGACACACTCATGGAGATCAGCAACTGTAACTTGGCAGAGAGCCTTAAGCAAAGAGTTGAAGCACGGTGTGGCAACCAAATAAAGTTGCCAATACTGGATCGTTTTCACCCGAAAAAAAGCAGAAATGTAATACAGTTCAACCTAATGTAACAATAGCTGACTCACGTATGGCACCTCCTATGTACCAGGCCAGGTTCTAAGCTCTTTACACACAAATTCGGTTCATCTTCAAAGCAACCTCATGGTGTGAGTACTATAATTACCCCTGCTTTATAGAGAGGGCTGAGTAAGGGACCACTAGTAAGTGTCAAGGATTCTAATACAAGCCACCTGGTTCCAGAATCCACGCTTTCCACCTCAATCCTGACCTGCCTCTCTGTGCACAGACTTTGGGGAAAGCACAGAGAAAGAGCCAAGAAAAGGCTCCCAGAAGGAAGTCAACCCAAGGTGCCTCATGCCTGCTGTTGCCCAACAGAGTGACAAAAGGCCGTCTTGTTTTCACGGGGTCTTGTTTGCCCCCCTGGGGAGTCGTCCCTGAGGGTTCAGTTCATACCACCCAAACTCACATCAGGTTCACTCAATCAACAGCCATTGTGTAAATGCAGGAGTGAGGAGGGGAAGAAGATGAACGAACAAAAAAACAGTGCAAACGTTCATTTGCATACAGAAATAAAAGTGCCAAGCTAACTGGAATACTCAGGTGTATGGAGCTGGAGGAGGCACGGAGCTTTTTGTATACATTCCTGAGGTACATTTCACAAAAATTCAGTGTGGAAAAATATTATCATCTTAGTTTTACAGATGAGGAAATGGATTGGGAGAGGTGACCGAAGCCACCTGCCCCAAAATCCTAACCACACTCTTTTTACTCCCACTTCTGCCTTCCACACTGCTCAGCACTTTCTCCTCCCAAAAGGAAAATTCACTTGGGAAATCCAATTAAGATGATTCTACAGCTGGAGGAAGAAGACAGGAGCAGATTAAGAGAAGTGGGCAGGGCTTCGCGTACAGCTTCCGGCTGCGATACCCGATTCGTCCTTCCCCACAACGCAGCAGGACACCTTCCAGCCAGACAAGAACACTTAAGGTGGTCGTCAGGGCATGCGCACCCTGGGTAACTGCTGGAGAAACTGAAAATCGTCATTCTCTCACTCTGGCACCTTTTCAATATTCCTTATCAGCCACCAAAAGCTACTGCCATTACAACATTACCTCTTGATGGGCATATTACAATTTCCTAGATTACATCTTATCTGACATTAGTTACATTTTAGGGTTGTTGCTTCCTGGCACTTTAATTTCATAAGTAAGCTATCTCCAAATCACAGAGGAGGATGAGTTACAGCTACTTTCGTCCTTTCTCTGAGCCTCGTTTCCAGAAACTGACATTTTCCCCATGGACCTGCATTCCAGGGTATAATATCTGCTGGTGCCATAGCTTTCTATCTATTAACTATAAAGTAACGATTATGTTCTTTATCTTAATTATTTTATTTTCTACTTTTGGTGTTTGGCATGAGAAGAAGGAGCTATAGGCAGAAACTGTGTAAAATTGTCATCTTCCCAGCAAAGAATTCTTTTGTAAGAGGGGGTCATCGGGATTCTAAGGAATTTTTCTTTTTATTGTTATTAATTTTAATTACAGGGATTAGACGATATATAGATACCAAAGATATATTTCTGCAACATTACCATATAATCATCAAGGGTTAATAAGCGTAAAGGAGAACACAAAATGTAACAACTTATCCACATTTTATATCCTACCACCAATGAGTCAAAGGAAAACTTCAAATAGTGCATATGAGAGGTGAATAAGGTACTAGACACACCGTCTGTGTTACTTCCCTCCTCTGCCAGATGACAAGATTCAATAGCATAAGAAGGGAAGGAGATGGGACCTAACTCGTTTCCTCAGGAAATCCACCTTCTTGTACTGCATGGCACACTATTTAAGGAAAAAGAACAAAGCTAGGGAATGGACAAGTTGATATGATTTAAAATGATGAGTTTAAACATGTAATTATATTAAATCTCTTTAAAGGGCAAACAACTAGTTTCCCTGCAAGAGTACTTTCTATAGAATCATCCTTCAGTCCTCCGGCCTACATTTCTGCCATGACTCTGTTGGCCCAAAATTTAAGTCTTAACTGCAGTTGACTGCATAGGACTTACTGTTCTGTTCTTTATCATATAGATTTGTTGGTTCCTATGCATTGAAAAACAAGGTTTTTGATGAATATTTTACAGAATGGATTTGCAAACTCTGCTTTAGCACTCTATCTTTAACTATACATTCTGCATGTTAGCCATTGGGAATAAAGTAATGAAGGCTAGAATGCATCCATTATTGAATGTCCTCAAGTTTTTGTGGCTGAATTTAGATGAGGGATTAAATGCTAAAATTTACAAAGCATAGCTAAAAAATAAGACTGGATTTAAAAAACAAACAAACAAACAGATATTCCAAACATGCAAACTCTAA
>NW_011888861.1:4983133-4990428 GCF_000151845.1 Pteropus vampyrus | reverse complement strand
ACGAGAATATTCTTCTATAAAATGATACCCATTATCACACAAAACAAAATTAATAATTTCTTCAGGTTGTCTAGCCATGTTAATTAGGAAGATGTTTTCTGTTAAATAAATTTACTTTAAAAATATGAGATGGTTTAAAGAAAAAATAGAAAAGTAATAGTAAATAATAATATAGATAGTATATGGATATGGGGGAAAGTGTGGTGATGGGAAAAAATGTGAGGATAAGGGGAAAGTGTGACAATAGTAGCAACAGTAAACAATAATTTAGGTACGTGAATATGGGGAAAAGTGTGATATGGTAGGTTTATAATACTCTGGCTTGAAAAAAAAAATACCTGAGAAATGGTAGAAAAGATGGAACATAAGATCTGGCTGTGTAGGAAAAGGAAATAGAACAAGAAAGATGTTAATAGGTTGGGAGAGAAGTAAGTGGGCCGTGAAATAGAAGTTACTCCTGGTCAAAGAATAAGTATGTGGGAAGGAAAGAAAAAGTGACCTGGAGGGATTAAAAAGTGAATGCACAATAGTGCGATTAGAGGTTATCCCTGGGAGGAATGACAAGAGTAACTTGTACTCTCTGTGGTGCACTAGATGACCATACAAGCTCTGGAGTCAGACTGCCTGTTTTGAATCCTAGCTATGCCACAATTAGCTATTGAACCTTAATCTAATTACTTAAGATCTCTTTGCTTCAGTTAACTCATCTATTAAATGGGGAAAAATAGTAGTTCTCACCTCATACATTGCTGTAAAGATCAAATGAATTAAGATGCTACAGCCCCTCTATAACACACAAGTGATTAGGATGATCCAAAAAATTCAGTGTGTAAAATGTGAGTTTCTATTATGACGAACGAAGTTAATGAAAAACAGTATTTTTGGTGTGTCTGTATTGTCACAAAAGGCACGAAAATAAATCTAATAAAACGTACTGTATACAACTGATTAGAAATGTTGCCTTGGGTATTGGGTCTAGGTGAGGGAAGAAATGAGAGGAGGAAGTGATACAGTGGTAGATGAGTGAAGTGGACAGTTACAGGAAATTTGAATTTGAAAGTTAGCAGGAAGTGGGAAAAGGGAGGGACTAAGATCAAGGTTAACACCAGGGCTGTGGATTATAAAGGGCTCTCTTCCCCAAAAGCACAGAATTTTATTCAGCTTCCATATGAGAATGGGGGCAGGCACAGGACTGGAGATAATTTATTATCAATAAGCCGATTGTGTTTTATGGGATATTGATTTATCTGTTGCTTTTACTATACATATGAGGTGCTTAGAACAGGCTCCGGCACATCAAAAGCACTTAATTAATGTTCGCTATTACTATTTTTATATTTCTCTCTTCCAGTCCCGCTACCTCACCCTATTTCAGGTCCATGGCCCACTTGGCTGGTTTATGTTAGTTCTTCATAACTAGTCTCCTGATCTGGGCAGGGAATTCAAAGAGCCTACCAGGAATTCTCCCACACTTCTACTAGGTTTCCAAGCGCCCACCACATCTTAGCCACTTCCTAAAGGTTCTTCACACAAAAATTAATATGCTCGGTACCATGATTCCCTGTCATGCTGAAGACGGCTGATTGGATCAGCATGAGCATCTGGTACAAAAGCAACTGTTCATTGATTGACTAGTCAGCAGCCAAGGAAGTTAGCTACACGACCAGAAGACTGGGGGACAGGACTCTATACTAACCTGTGGTTGACCGACCCAATCATATTCTCCAATTTAGAGAATTTGAATTTAATATATAGAGAGGACCAGCCAGCACAAAGGAAACAAAGGCAAAACAACACAGAAATAAGTCAATAAGTAAGCAGAACTCCTGAGGAAGAAGTCATGAGTAAGCAAAGTATTTACCACCTGTTCCCCTCCTCATCTCTGGTCCTTACTGAACCCCAAATGCTAATTAAGGAATTTAGCTCCTTGGTCATAATACTCCTCTCTGGTGCTCCTCTCTAAACGTAGGACTTCCAGAATGACAGAATTTTAAAGCTGAAAGTAGAGGTCACTACTCTCAAAAAAACTTTTCTCTGTTATAACCTTACAGATTGCCTTTTGGAAATAACTAGTAAAAGCCATACAATGTGTATACCAGCAATTCCACTTCTAGTAATTTATACTATGGAAAATAATTAGATGCACACACAAAAATTATCTAAGAGAGTGTTACTTGCAGCTTCTTTCAAATTATCAAAAGTTTCGAAACTACTTACACATATAACAATAAGAATTGGTTAAATAATTGTTATATACCGCCATTAGATAGAACACTAGTAACTAAAAATTGAAATGAGTTATAAATTTATTACTATAGAAACATATTATTGCCATACTGATAAGTCAAAATATTGGATCACAAAATGGGATGCTATGTTCTGATTTTATTTGTTGAGAAATATATTTTAAATATGTTTACATAAACAAAGAAATCTGGAGTTTTTATAAAGCTTATCTCTAAGTAGTAGGAATATAAGTGACTTGATTTTATTTATGTATAACTTCTAAATTTCCACATTAAACATACATTTCTTATGAAGTAAAAACAAAACAAAAATACTACCTACAGCCAGATGACATCCTTTCTATAAATTCCGATGAGAGAAGCCCACCCATAAATGCCTTCCCCCTGCTTCTGAATATAGACACGTTTACATCTGTCTCCAACCTAAAGCATTCAGTCAAATTAACGTCCTCTTGATTGTACTGCCTGAGCAAATAAGACCTTGGAGAGATAGGCCCTTCACTCTACAGTACCAGACCCAGTGTCTTACAAATTGTTTTAAGTTGTATGGTAGTCCCAAAAAGATACGTGCACTTCCCAGAATCTGTGAATGTGACCTTACTTGAGAAAAAGGTCTTTGCAGATATAATTAAGTTAAGGATCTTGATTATAGATCATCGTGAATGGGCCTAAATCTAATAACAAGTATCTTTATAAGAGATAAGAGGGAGGAGACTAGGACACAGAGAAGAAGGCAATGTAAAGATGAAAGCAGAGATTGGACGTAGGCAGCCACAAGCCAAGGGACTCTGGAGTTACCAGGAGTTGGAAGAGGCAAAAAGATTCCCCCTGAGAGCCTTGGGAGGGAGTACAGCCACACCGACACTTTGCTGTTGGACTTCTGCCCTCCAGAACTGGGAAATAATAAATTTCTGGTATTTTAAGCCACCACATTTGTGGTAATTTGTTGTACACATAGCACAACAATATGCACATAGTAGGCCCTTTGTCAATATTAGTGGGAAGAAAAAAAGAATTGTTTGAAAGATTATGTCCTTGATTTACTAGCTTTGACTCAGAAAGACTGTCTCATTAAAATATTTTTCTAATACCCTCATTTCTTATCATCAAATTTGAATTCTTCCTCCCACCATGTATTTATAAGGCAACCAAAATGGCAAAGTGTTACTCCGTAACCCATTAGCCTTGATTTGAAGTGTGGAAATAAAAGTAATTGACTCTCCCTTACGATGTTTTTATGAAGACACAGTGTCCCCCATGCTTTCTCAAATGCTAAGCTCCTTATTTTACTGGAGCATGAGTTCAGTATCCATGGCTTTGCACAGACTTCACCAAACACTGACAGTAAGAGCTTTAAAGGGACAATGACAGGGTTGAGAGGTTGAAAAATTTGACCTACTTTTCTCTTCTGTCTGTTCTAAAAAATCCATGTCATTTTCTTCCTGTGATTCAACTCAGTTCTTTAATCCACACTCACAGTTCCTTTCAATGGAGGGCGTAATTTTGGCCTCGTGTGTTTGCTTTTTGTTTTGCTTTTGAATCAAATGCTTCAGTGCTTTGATAACTAAAAGTGAATAGAAGAGAGAATGTGTTTTTCTTCAGGCTTAAAAAAAATGCCGTTGAACACTCAAGGGATTATCATGCAAAATATGTTTTAAAGAGCTGTGAGTGGAGTAGGGGTGCACCAGAGAGAAGGGGATGTTGAAACCTCATAAATTGGTTATAGAATGATGTCTGCTCGGGATGACAGAAAGCGTCAGTCTTCGAGGTCATTTCTCATCCATGTGGTATACAACTGTGTATGGTTCCAAGTATAAGGCAGCTCCCTGCCTCAGATTCCAATGTGGGGAAAGAATTCGTAGAATGAATCCATATGTAAATGAATGCAATGACTTTCCAATTAGAATCCAAATCCAATGACTTTCCCTTTGAGTCTCATTCTTCTCTCATTAATGCATAGCAGGGCTGGTGATGGAAAAGATAGCAGAGAAAGGAATATTTGCCCTACCTTTCCACCTCTATGCCTCCCAACCACCCCATTTGTTTTGATATGGGCTCCTCTGAGCCAAAGATGTTCCATGACATTAAGGTAGAGGCCTGCTGGTGGCCCCACTTCTTTCATCCTGACATCTCCCCTTCCCAGTCCAACTTCTCCAGGATCCTATCCCTCTGGAGTCAGACTGTGATAGGGGCTGGTCTGCAGAGGACCTGGGTAAGGTTCTGAAGGCTGCAGGAAACATTTCGTGCTGAGTTTGAGCTATTGATTTGAGCTTGCTAAACTATTGAGCAAGTCACTTTCTTCTCCTCCGGTAAAGTAAAGTCTTGGCCTTCTCACTTGGAGAAGCAAACAGAAGAGTCTAGGAAAAAGGGAAGTCTTTGACTCTCATACCAACCGGAAATGAAGAACTGCATGCAGCCTGGAGAGGGAACATAGGATAGCTAGACTGCTCAAGGGGATAAGCCAATAACCACATTTGACCTAGATGATAATGGCAGATGGTGGTTTGAATTATTCTTCTAAGGTATAAACTGCATTTTAATGGTGGCTTTTGATGCCTGAAAAGAAGACAAGACTAATATGGGAATTTTGGCCAGTGGCCAGTTGGGAAACATTCTTTAAGGGAAAGACTTTCAAAATGCTCCTTTAAAAACAAAACATAGGAAACGCCACCAATCCCAACTTATATCCCTACCAAAGCCACATCCAGTGAAGTCCTCGGCATGCCCTGTGCCCCTTGCTGAGCAGCTCCAGGTCCCACACTGGTGGCATCTGGCCTCAGTTTCTGGTGTAGCCTCTTGAGGCAACTATAAGCACAGCACGGTATCAGCCATCTTGGGATTACTTGCTGAATCAGGTGGCCCCAGAGGGGTACAGGCTGGGGCTAAAGTTAGCCTGCACCTGGACCCCTCTCAGGACTGTGCCGCTAGACATCTACTATACAAAACAACGCTAATAAGACCGGGAGACTTAGGAGCTTTGCTTAGTACATAGAAACAGACACAGAAAGGCAGCCAAAATGGGTAGACAAAGAAGCAGAAACCATCTGAGAGAACAGAACAGAGATCCAGGAAAAATGGAGTCAAGCAATCTAACAGATGCAGAGTTCAAAACGCTGATTATAAGGATGCTCAATGAACTCAGAGGAAGTATACATGAACTCAGTAAAAACTTTAAAAAAGAGAGAAGAAAAACTTAAAAATGAAGATGGAAATTATAAAAGGGAACCTGTCAGAAATGAAGAACTTAATACCTGAGATGAACAGTATATTAGAGGAAGTCAACAGAGTGGAGGAAGCAGAGGATCAAATCACAGATATGGAGGATGAGGCAGCGGAGGACACCCAGTAAGAATGGCAACGAGAAAAAGAATCCAAAATAATAACGATAATATAAGTATCCTATGGGATAACATTAAACAAAACTTTGCATTCTAGGGGTACCAGAAGAAGAAGAGCAAGAAGTTATAAACCTATTTGAAGAAATAATGATGGAAAACTTCCCTAACTTGGTAAAGGTATTAGACATACAACCCCAAAGAAGATGAGCCCAAAGAGGCCCACACCAAGACACGTCATAATTAAAAAGCCAAAGGTTAAATACATAGAGGGAATCTTAAAAGCAGCAAGAGAAAAACAGTTACCTAGAAGGGAGTACCCATAAGACTGACAGCTAATTTCTCAAAATAAATTTTTCAGGACAGAAGGGCTTGGTACAAAATATTCAAAGTGATGAAAACCCAGGATCTACAGCCAAGGTTACTTTATCCAGCAAAGCTATCATTTAGAGTTGAAGGACAGATAAAGAGCTTCTCAGACAAGAAAAAGCTAAAGGAGTTCATCGCTACCAAGCCAGCATTTCAGGAAATGTTAGATGGACTTTTTTAAGAAGAAAAGAATGTGTATCAAAAATATGAATAAAGAATGGCCCCCAAAAAATCAAAACATAGCTCCTTTAACATCAAAACCTAGCTCTTACTGTATACTTAAGATCTTAATGAATGAAAGGTTGTGAAAAATATTTCTCATAATAATTGAAAAATTGACATACCTTTTCCAATTTGCCACCTTCAAAGGGACAATGATGCCATAGAACTACTGTATTACAAATCAATTAGAGTTACTTAAAAAGAACAGTATACCATAGACTTACTTGATCAAATGGTTTAATAGATCAGAAAAGGGAGAAGGAATAACCAAGTCCAACAGGAGCACAGCTTTTATTCAGACAAGAAAACCAAACTGACAAATTGGAAACACTAGAATTAGCTTTCCTCTGGTAGAGCAGAATTCCTGAATCTGGTGACAGCTGGCATTCTGGAAGAGTGGTAGGCACAATGCATAATGAGGAGCCTTTTCTCACTTCTGTAGAGAGCAAGTCTTTCCATTAGCCGATCAGAACCAAAAATATTTCAAAAGAAAGCAGCAGGGTTGGATGACAGTACCTGAGTCCCTGCCTACAGTGGGCTAGTGGGTCCTCGCCCTCAATACCCAGCAAGATCTGAATGGGAACTGAGAATGGCCCAGTATTTTCTTCTGTGAGAACATAATTACAAAATACATGGTCTACACCAGTAAGAAAACAGAACTAATTTTACATGGTTTGTTTTCACCCTTTGTTTTACCAATACTTGGTCTTATAAACTTTTTGCAGCAGATAAAATATAGTCGAGTTGGTTTATGTCTTGTTCCTACTTAAATACTTCCAACTACTCTACTTAAATGGCCCACAGGGCCCCAGACGACCTTGCCCTGTATACCTCTCCAGGCTCAGCCCTCACTTCCCCGCTCCCAGTGCAGGCCTACTGCATTGCTTTCAGTTTCTCTCTCCTTCTCCTGCCCCTGCCCTCATCAACTGTGTATTTCACCATGTTGACCCAGAGGCTAGAGGAAGCCAAGTTTTAGATAAAGGGGGGAGGGGGGAGGGAAAAGTAGGGACAGAGGGAAGGAAGGGGAGAGAGGGAGAGAGGGAAAAAAAGAAAATGGAAGAAAGAATGAAAAATAAAAAAGGAAGAAAGGAAAGAAGGAAGGAGGGAGAGAGGGAGGGAGAGA
>NW_011888861.1:4915472-4982998 GCF_000151845.1 Pteropus vampyrus | reverse complement strand
AAAGAAATGGAAGAGAAAAAGAAGAAACAACTTCATGGAAAAGATCAGAGGCAAAGAACAGAGGAAAAGTCTGACAGTGGGAGTCCCTGGTTCTGGTGCTCTTAGCAGCCAATCCCAATCCTGCCACTTGGTGCCACAAGGTACCCCAACATCTTTACCATAAATCCTACTCTTGCTAAAGCTGAATTTCTGCTACCTGCTGCCCAAAGAGGAATCCTAGGGCTATGGCCTCACCTGGACTAAGAGTTCTGTGACTGTAGGGACAGTGTCTGTCTAGTTCACACTTGTATGTTGAACAAGTGGATGACGTGCAATGAAGACCAAAAGTCTGAGAATCCTCAGAAGACATGGAAAATAAGAGGTTTATTGAGAAAAAGTCCTAGATTGGGAGTTAAAATCCACTATAATCATTTTGTTTCTACTACTATATAACTGTGACCGCAGACAATTTAATGAACCTCTCTGGGCCTCTGTTTGATCCTAGAGGTAACATAGCATAACACAACACAACACAATCTTAATTGGTTGCATACACTGAAACACTGTTATTATTTCTCCTGTGTTCCCTATATTTTGTAAATTTTTTTATCTGAAACAAACTGCGTAAACTAAATCATATTGCCATAACAGTGGTAATCCATGGGAATACCAAATAAATATCATTCCAGTGAAAGAAAAAACCAAAACACTTAGCATTTGAATTTTGCCATGTCCTTTCCATAGATAAGTGATGCACGGCTTCTGTTAGACTGCCTAAAATATTGAAAAGAACTTGGGGACTCCTGTTACTCCATTCGGGGACTTGAGCCCTCTGGGTGTCCCATGCAGAAAACACTTCACTTAAAGACTGATAAATCTTAAAATGTAATTATTCTGATAATTTAACTGATACTGGCAAATCAGTACCAATACACAAATTACAGGAAGCAGAATATACACCTATAAGAAAGTTAAAAAGCAGTCTGCTTTCAGTTCTCAGCAGTCTGAGGACTGAGTACCACTTTTCATATTTTGCCATTGTGATGCTTTTACTTCCATCTAATAATTGATCGATAACATTTATTGAGTGTCTCCAATGTGCGTACAAAGTACTTTTCATCTATTGTCTCAATTACCTCAATTAGAGCCTTCTACAGCACTAATATTTCATGATACCCATTTTTCAGATGAGGGAACTGAGTCACAGAGGGCAGAGCTGGGACCACACCAAGGCTGTCTGATTCCAATCCTGAGCTCCTAATATTGGTGCTACACTGCTTCTCAACATCTCCCTTGGCTGTTAGATGACACTGAAATTGTCTGTGGCATAGGTTTTCATTTCCTAGAGTTGCCGTAACAAATTACCACAAACTTAAAATGTATTCTCTCACAGTTCAGGAGTCTAGAAGGTCAAAATCAAAGTGTCTGCAGGGTTGGTTCCTTCAGGAGACTCTGATGGAGAATTCCTCTCCATACCTCTCCCCTAACTTCTGGTGACAGCCAGCAATCTCTAGCATGCCTTGGCTTAGCTGCATCAGTCCAGTCTTTGCCTCCATCTTCACATCACCTTCTCTCTCTGCGTCTTCTTTTCTGCCTCTTATAAGGACCTCTGTTATTGGATTTAGGGTTCACACAATCCAGGATGATCTCATCATGGGATCCTTACCTCAGTGACATCTGCAAAGACTTTTTTTCCAAATTAGGTCACATTCGCAGGCACCGGAATTTAAGACATGGACATAACTTTTCAGGGGATACAACTCAATCCATTATGTCATTCAACAACCTTCACCTCAATCTTTTCACGAGTCTCATTTTCATACAATCCCATTGCTCTGTATTGAAGGATGGTGGTTACTCTTACATCCAAACATTTCGTCTATATAAGATTTATTACTGCAATTACATAGGTGTGACCAATTTAAAAAGAAAAACAAGGGAACAAAGAAAATATTAAAAAATTATGGAAGACATAAGCATTTATTCAACTATTAATTGCTCTTGTGGGCCAGGAACTGTGTCAGGTGCCAGTCCCTGTCCCTCCAAAACACATAATAAGACATAGTGCCTTCCACTGGGGGATCTTGTGGTTCAACTTGGGAAGACAAGGACAAATCGCAGTGCAATGAGAAAAGTGTGGTCAGGTGCATGCAAAGGCTTGTGGAGTCATAGAAAAAGGAGCAGTTAACATTCCCCAGGGTCAGGGAGAGGCTTCCACAGAGCAGGTGACATTTGAGCTTGGTCCTGAAAGATGAGTTGGAGTGTGCCCGGGCAGAAAAGAGCCCAGGAAGGGCATTTCAGGCAAAGGACAGAGCAGGAGCTCAGCTCCAGATGCTGAAAGAGCTTGGCAAGTTCAGCAAATAATGAGTGGATCATTATTTAGGCCCTATTCTCATTCTGTCAGTCTCTGCCCAAAAATTTTCAATAACCTTTTACTATTTAAGACACACAACCGAAATTCTTTATTTTAGAATCTCAGTACTCACTAACCCAGCTCAAATCACTTTTTCCCAACACAAAGCCCAGGCTGCAGCCCTCCTGTCCTGATTTGTCCCTTATACCAAAAGAATACTCCTGCCAAGAGGCTCCTATTCTCCTGCTGGAACCACCACATGAGAGACACTCCAAGGTCCACTCTTTCTACAAAATGCCAAACATTCTTGGAGAACCTTCTCATTTGCCAAACTTCCATAAACCAACTTTTTAATTATTAACACCTAAAGGCAAGTCTTCAAGTTCAAAAAATTGGCCTTCACTTACTAATCAAGATGAATCTAGAGGGTGATGATGTAGCATCTTTCTAAGGAAACTAATGTTGACCATTGTCAGCCCCAGCAAGCCAAAGAATACGTTTTGTCTTTGAGATGAATAATAAGGAAAAAATGGGATGGTGATGGCATAAAGAGGATGAGGGTTTCTTATTCCTTATCTACAATTCTGAAATTCAAGAAGCTCCCCAAACCACGAGTTAATTCCTAACTCACTGGGTGTCAAGGGCTGACCTGAACTGATGTGAGCCTATTTATAGCTTTTATCTCATTCAGTGTGCAATTCCTCCCTTTGGCTGCAGATTTAATAAGATGCTTGATTGCACAATGCTGCAAGAGTTTCCACGAGGGGTGTTAGGTAATATTCTGTGTCCTGAAACCCATCTGGTTCCCAAAATTTTGGATGTGGGACTGTGGGCGTGTGATTGCAATGATCCTGCTGCAGGTGTTTTTAATGATCACATTCCCTGGGGCTACATTTATTCTTAGCTCGAGCTCATTTGCGGGATCAGCTTGGTTATGGTCACTGAAAAATCTTTGTCAGGGGCAGGTAAAATAACTAACCTCAAGCATCTGAAATAAGCCTAGTCAGCGGAAGATGAGAGACTAACATCTGACCTAATTCTTCCCTTCCCCTGGGTCTCAGCCTTATCACCATGGTCCACCAGAGGTCATATATCAACAAGGACGTGGTCATGATTAATGCAGGCTGAATTACACTGAAGACAAGATGTAGAAGAACTTGAAATCTCCACCTTCTGGTCCTGCCTCACATCATACCCCTAGATATCTTGGGTCTGCAGATACTCTCCTAGCTTTGTTAGAACTATTTAAACTCTCTGAAGGTCAGCCATTCAGAAAGAACCTCAGACATCAGCAGTCCCCTGCTCCAAGCATTGGCGCCGCCCCTTACACACACACACACACACACACACACACACACACACACAGAACAGCATGTGGGCCTATGTCCCAATTCTTCTACCTGCTGGATATGTGAATTGGAACAATCTAACTCATTCTCACTCGCTTCATCATTTAAATGGTTATAATAATTGCTTCCTTTCAGGGTCAAATGTTGGAAGATATATTATGTCCCCGTAAGCAGTAAAATGATATACAAATGTCATCATTGTTTTTATTTATTTATTTATTTTATGTCAGAAATATTTATACTAGAATACTTATTCATTAAGGTAATGTTTCTCAAATGTATTATCAGGGGGGCACTAATGTTCCAAATGATGTTCTGCTATTAAAATTGAACAATGACAGTTTTTCTCACTCTTCAGGAAAAAAAGAAAACTCAATCAATGACAGAATTTTCTCAATACTAAATTTACCATCAATTAGATTTTTCTTAAACATTGTGGTCCAATTTTGCTTGTCTTAACAGTCACATGAATCAAATGAGATCTGATTTTAAATCATAAAGTATTTAATTTTATGCTTAAAAAATCATTCCTTTGTGCCATTTCACAGAGAACATCTTATCAGGCAAGATGCAGAGTGCTGAGGACACACATGAATGGGGTACCATTCCTGTATTCTAGAAGTGGTAAGAGAGCATCGATATGAGGGCAGATGCGTTAAATGTAGTTGCAATAAAATAAAAATAAAAACAAAAACAAAAACACTCTGATACTTGTGTGTAAGGGTCTTACCTGGGCAGAAAGGAGGAACTGTTGTCCAATTCTTACTGAGAGAGTAGATTAAAGAAATGCTTCATGGAGAAAATGCACCCAGGTCAAAACTTAGAAAACACTGAGTAGCACAATATTCCTTCATCTTCCCATTTTGTGGCTAGTTCTTGGATTTACTGAATAGTGTATTCTTTAACAGAATTCAAATTCAATTTCACTTTAGAACTCAAGATTTCCTAAATAGAAAACCTATTACCAGAGAGCCTGGAGTCTGAGTTACAACCAGACTGTAACGGAGAGTGGACGGAAAAAGATTAATTAAGGCACTTGGGTTTAAAAGGACAAATGAATCTGACATACCAACATGACAAATGTATGTGAGTCCAACACTAATTAGCAATAAAAAAAAATACTTATCTTCTAAATACACAAAGCACATGTTTTCAGTGACAACTCATTCTACTCTTAATCCCCGCATAAACATGTAGGTCAAAGAATGCGTGGGTCAAATTGGTGCTTTCATTCCCTGTATCCACATGGGCTTCACTAACTAGCCCTCGAGTGAGGGGAAGATAGCCCATGTGGGCCCATTTGGGGAAAATGTTCATTTGCAAACAGGCAGATGAATCCTAAGGACCCACCTCTCCACTCATAAAGCTATCTGTAAATGTGCAAAGAATTCAAAGGCAAATTAGTATTTATCTACTTACTCTTCTGCATTTTTGCCCTTTCAGTTTTAAGGTAGAATGGCTTGTTTAATTCTTCTTTTGTAGACGGAAATGTCTGTACTCAATCTGGATTGAACAAAACAAGCCTGCTTCTGGGGAAAGGGTTGAGAGAGCCCCAACCCTAGGTCTACAGAACCAGTTAGCTAATTAATTATTCAAAGATTCCTCTGTGTCTTGAGCACCGTAAGGCACTGTGGGCTGGTTCTTTCTCAGAGAAAATATCCCTTACCATCTTATCAAAAATAACAACCCCACACATACATTCTTTGCCCTTATCCTGCTTTATTTTTCATAGCATTTATCTTTTCCTAACTTTAAAGTATAAATATATATTTTTTTATTTCTATCTTGTCCATTACCATGAAAGCTTCATGTAATGAAGACTTTGAAATTTTTATTTAATTCTGTTAACCCAGTGCATAGAATAATGCCTGACACATGGTAGGCACTCATAAAATTAATGAATGAGTAAATGAATGAATGAGTGAAGTTGAATAAATAACTGAAGAACAAAAAACAGCCCTCTGAGATTAGAGTCTCTCTGTTTGTAGGCTGCTGCTTAAAGATGAGTATGAGCCAGTCCTCTCATTGCTGAGGACCCAGTATCCTTGGTGGGAGTCTTCTAAAGGTTTTTCAGGGAAGGCCACCCCTCACTGTGTGAAGGAGTACTCCCCAGTGGCTAAAGCTTCAGGTAAACATAAGAAAATTAAATTCAGGTCGAGGCTGTCAGAGAGGCTTGGAAGCGAATGCCCTGCAAATAGGGAAGAAGAAGGAGGCTTTGGGGTAGAGATGACTCAGCAAGCCTTGTCAGGACATGATTTTCAACTTTCCACCCACAGTACTTTGGGTTGGCTAGAGAGCTCTTGCAAAATCCCAACAAGTTGTGCCTACAATCTGATTACTGTTCTCTTTCTCTCCATTCTCCTCTTACTGCCACCATGTACATTGTTTCTGAGAAGTCTGTGAGGAATAGTTGATCAACTTAAGGCAAACACTAATTTCTATAGCTACTGCAGTCCACCTTTGTGGGTTACATTACCAGAATCATTTCCCCTTCCTTTTTTTGTAGGCTCTGGGTCTGGGTCTGGGTTGGCCACTGAAGATCAGTTCTCCATATGAGGTATATGATATAAGGAAAATGAATCATCCCACTCCTCCCCCTGGCCACGCAGATTGGTTCAGGCCAACGCTCTTCAAGGAGACATTGCTGGGACTTATGAGAATGAGGTTTCCTAGTTCTCTGAGTGATGCCCTTTGTCAACAGTATGAATATAGGAGCGTGTCGTCCAGGAGTAATAGGCAGCCATTTTGTGAACCTGAGGTCAGCAAGGCTCGAGATAAAACAGAACCAAAAAAGAGAGATAGGAGAGAATGAAATAAACAGAATCTTTGGTGACATTACTGAGCTAAAGAAAGTTTGCTTGGCTCTGAGTTTTTCAGTAGATGCAAGTCAATTTATTTCATTTATTGTTTAAGTCAGTTTGAGCTGTCGTTGAACATGATAAATTCCTGATACACATTAGTTCTGATTCTTTTTCTCAATTTAAGCTGAATTGGGGAAGTTTGTCTTTAAATGTGAACTTGGGAAGATAAATGTGGTTTTGTTTTCCCAGCTTTTATTATCAACCAACTATTTAATTTTATGACTTGTTTGGAATGAAGTCTGTACACTTGCATATTTTGGAATCAGAAAGAGATCTGGAACTTTGAAACTGAAATATCCCACTCACGAACTGACAGTCAGATATCTTATGCCCAAATATTCCTCCACATTAACTAGTATTTATAAAATATCCTTTGAAAAATGGCTATCTAGAGAAGCTAAATGTGTCTAGAGATTAAAACAGTGTTTATTTATACTCTTTTCTTATACTGGTTGAAATGTTTCTAATTGATTTAGACATGTGGAAAGTTTGAGATGGAAAGGACATTAGACAATACGGTATAGCAGTTAAGGACAAGGCTAACTTGCCCAAGCTCAACCGTGGGCGAGTTAGTTAACCTCATTCTAGTAGATACTGTGGGTGCCCTATCCAAGATTCGTGTCCCTCCTTCTTCTTTCCTGGTAGAGCCTGATTTTGCTCTCCTCCATGCAACCAATGTGACTCAGGGGAAGATACCTACTTCTCTAGCTCTGGAAGTGGGGCTCGATTTATCTAAACCAATCAAAGTGGTTTTATCCTCCTCTTTAGTTTATGATACATGATACAGATCAGTCCAATAAGGCACAAGGAAATTTGCCCAGAGTCTCTAGGAAAATTCTTCTAAGAGAATTTCTATAAGCCATTTCTTCCCTAAGGCTTAATATGAAAAAGAAGAAAGCAAGGATCCCTGACCACTGCTGACAGCCTACCCTCAAACATGAAGAGACCCAGCCTTAGGTTGAAGATCACACTGTCAGTGGCAGGACAGAGAGATGGAAAGAACTTCAGTTGTTATGTCACTCTTATAGATGAATTATAAACCAACTCTAAAGTTCATTCTGCTTTTGAACTTCCTGTGAGTACGTGAGCCAATAAATGTTCTACTTTGAATTGGGTTTTCCATTACTTGCAGCCAAAATATCCTTGCTGTTAAATCATTAAATCCTATCTTACAAAAATGTTGGGAAGAGTAAATCTGATAGTTCATGTGAAGTGCTTAGCATAATGCCTGGATCATATAAATGCTCAAGAAGGGGTCACTATTATTACCTAACCTCTTTTTATAGATTCTTTGCTCAAGTTAACACAGACTTCCTATGGAAGTTCTGTGAAATTAGTCCAAATGCATCAAATCAGAGAGACAACTCAATAGTCAGATGGTTAAGTCAAGAAGACTGGTGTTGCAAGTACCAAAATCCTAGAGACAGAAAAATGTGAAAATCCAAAAAGGAAGATGGTTAAACAGTGCTGGGGTCAGATACTTTGTAGGTGGAGTAAAGTTGGGCCAGACTGGATCTCCTGGTTGCCAGACTTCCAAATGACAATCCCATCCTGTCTTAATGGGTCCAGCTAGGGTCTTAAATTGAAGACCTTGAGAGACAGCATGTTAATAGCTGAATCTAGTTAGGCACCAAAGCCTTATTCTTAGTCCAGTGCCCTTTCCACTACACCAAATTCAATTCCATTCCATGTGCAGTTATTTTGTTACATTCAGAAGAATTTTCCTAAATTACTTAGTTGTAGGGTGCAAGAGGCAAAGTACTCACTCCCCACCTCAGAGTAAGTTAGTGGTCATCTGGGGGTGCAGAAGAAATTAACTGGATGCTACTATCTACACTCTGTATAATGACCGAAGTATTTACAGGGAATGGAAAAGTTTATTTTTATTTATCAAGGAAATTGAAACTGGTCCATTTGTTTAATAAGCCTTCAGCAGTCTCTGCCTCTGCCTCTTTGAATCAGGACAAGTGATTGATTGATTAAGACTACTCCTTTTCACACAGGTTTCTGGAGCCTTCCAAAGCCCAGGCAGCACTTCTAGACCTGGCCCCTTTGGGGCCTTCTCAGTGCTCCCTCCTCCACACATCCTCACTCACCCACCATAAAAGTGAATCACTCCAGGGCAAGTGTGTAAAAAGTGAGCTCAAACAGACCATGTTGTGAATAATCCAAAAACGGACTTGGCAAAGAAGAGTGATCTCACTGAAGAAG
Source organism: Pteropus vampyrus (assembly GCF_000151845.1). NCBI lineage: Eukaryota > Metazoa > Chordata > Mammalia > Chiroptera > Pteropodidae > Pteropus > Pteropus vampyrus. The sequence continues at coordinate 4,974,245 of NW_011888861.1, read as the reverse complement.
TCTCAGGAAGGAACATGCCAATCTCTGCGCATACTTCCTCATCTGTTGGCCAGGCCCCTTAGTTGCCCTCAGCTCACATTCTAGCCACATGGGTCAGCCTTGTTCAGTATAGTGATGTCAGAAAGCATGTCAGAAAAGCATCTTTTTTCCCTGTCCTGGGTCCTTTTCTTTGACTGGTGGGATTTTGCTTTTTCCTCCCCATTGACCTCCAACATACCATAATGCTTAGCACTTTCTGCTTTCCCCTAGCCTTTCGGCTTCTCACACCCTGCTCTCTGGAAAGGATCTAATGAGTTCAGTCCCACTGAGCTGCAAATGATGAATCAGCAGGAAGGTGGAGAACAAGAATTGTGTGCCCTGGCGCTGTGCACAATGTCATCTATTATTTCTTATATGTCTTTGGGGGGAAAATGCAACTAGACCTTGTCACCAGCCACAGAATAATTTATGATGGGAATCATACAAGTCTCCTGGCATACTAACATATCTTAATTTCTACCAATAAGACTCATTCCTAATTCTTGGGTGCATTTCGATACCTCATCCACTTACCCTAGTGACAGGAAGTGTCCTTAGAAGGGTTACCCACTAAGCTAACTCAATTCATACCTTACAAACCATAACAAATAAAACCTAAATGATAGAGTTATTGTGAGGGTTAACTGAGATAACGCATAAAAAGAGAAACCAGAATGTCACGAGGTAGTCTGCCCAAAGCCAAGTTCATTATTCCATTATTACTCTTACTCAGCAGAGAATGGCAGCTCCATCCATCCTGTCACCCCAGCTCACTTCTGTCTCCTTGCTCTCCCTTCATCCTCACCTATACCCATTAATATTGATGATAATAATAGTGATAATGACACAATTGAGCATAGTGTCAAGCACTGCACCAGCACAGGCTTTGGAGTTAGGCAGACCAGGAATTGATCTCATCTCCACCACTTAGAAGTGGCATGACCCCCTCTGAGTCTGTTTCCTGTAAAATCAGAATAAAAATGGTACCTACCTCATAAAGTGTCATAACGATTAAATTTGTCATCGCTATAAAGGTGCTTAGCCCAAAACCTGGCATACAAGTGCTCAAAAATGATAGTTATTAACATAATTTTCTCCAATCCTCATGAGAACCCCATGGAATAATTATTATTCTCACCTTACAGACAAGGACACTGAAGAGCTTGGGAAGTTAAGTGACTTGCTGACTACTTCATAGCATATAAGACATAGAGCCAGGATTTGAACCCAGTTTGTCTAGCTCTAAAACCCAAGTCCAGGACCAGTAACAAAATTTGTGGGATCTGGTGTAAAATGAAAACGTGGGGGCTCTTTGTTCAAAATTGACCAAGAATTTCAAGACACAATAGACCAAGTGCAGGGCCCTCCCTGGTCTCATGCCATGAAGCTGACCCTGCCCCAGCCTCGCAATTGGCCCAGTCCTGTTGATTTGAACTTCTACTAGATTCTGTCACTTCCTTTCACTCCAACTGCCCTGGTTCCAGCTCTCAACAGCTCATACCTTCCTACCGCATTAGCCTCTTAACTGGTTTGTCTGGGTCTGTCTTGTCCCCACCAACCCATCAACCAACCACCCTGCTATCAGAATTATCTTCCCAGAGAACAGCTCTAATTATATCCTTCTCTTTAGATACTTTCTAATTACTACCCACCTGCTTACAGGATTAAAATCAAATCCCGTAGGGTGGCATTTGAGGCCCTTGACAATATGACCTTCGTCAGATTGTCTCCACCATGCATTCTTCAGAACTGTCAAACTAGGTTATTCCCTTGCTTTATGCTACCTTCACACTTCCCTCCTTTGGAAATTTGGCTAGAGCTGTTTCCTATCAGCCAAGAATACCCCTCAATCATCGTTGCCTATGACAATCTCCCTATCTTTAAAGAACCGCAGCTCAAATACTATCTCCATCACAGAATCTTATCTGACTTTCCCAGTTGGAATCAATTTCTCCTTCCCCTGGGCTTTCTTTGGATAGCTTTATACCAGTTATCACAGTCTCCCTTATATTAGAGTTAGCATGTGTTCAGGCCTTTGGAATTAAACTGACTTGGATTCAAATCACAGATGAGGCCTTTCTGGCTGGAGGAATTCAGCAAGTTACTCTGTGTCTCTGAGTGGGAATAATAAAGATTCAATAAGATAATACAACTAGAGTACTGTCTGTGCCTATAGGATACACCACAAAAGTCATTCTTTTTCCCTTCCTCTTAGTAAGAGTGATCCCTCGTTCATTTCCCTCAGTACCTGGCATAAGTCCTCACCCAAGGTAGCCACCTAAACTAGTTTGCCCAATTAATTAACCTGCCTCTGAGTTTTCCAACGGCCAACCCCTTATGCCTCCACTTAACGCTTTAAATGCCCACACCAGCAAAAACCTATGCACGCTACCTGTTCTAAATAAAATCTTTATCTACCCACATTAATTAATAGTTGTGTTTTTAACGTTGGGATTGGCTTATATTAGCATCCACTGATCCTGAGAACATTTTTAATAAGGAGAAGTCATGACTTTGGAACCATTGTGCCTTTGGCAGCCCAAATTTAAAGATTAGTTACTCCCACACAAGTTTTTTTTATCTCTTCTCAACCTAAATTATACTGGCTGTTAACATTTGAAGGCAGAAAACCTTGGTTGGCGTGAGTCAACTGTGCGGCTTAACTGACCCAAATAAAGAAGGCTTTATTTCCTGGGTTAATAGAATCAGCCCCTCCCAGCGATGCAAGGATGCCAGTAGGAGAGGGTATCCTCCAAAGGCATAGCCTCAGGGGACTATTTTCATCAAGTTCTAGAAGCTGATTCTGGTCTTGAGCTGCTGGAGGTTTATACTCATTCTGAAAGACAATCTAACCCAAGATAGTGCCAGGCATCTGTGGCCCAACCTCCCCCACTGCGCCTTCCCCTCTGCCCAGAAGCGAGAAGGGGGCGCTGGTGGTTAAGTCGCTATAGAACAGCCAGCTTTAAGACTCTTAATTACTAGTTTAAAGAACACGGTACCACTGGCTTTGGTAACATATTTTATCGCATCTATTTATACACTTGACAAACAGAAGCTGGGTTTTGTGCGCCTTAAAGTTACCAATTTTTGGCCCTTCGATTTGGAATTATCGGGGAGGTAAGGGAGAGAGGGGACACTGGTGGCTCTCTAATGTCTACCCCTGGAGGCCACAAGGTGACTGACAGGCACAGCAAAGATGTTTCAATGCCAGATCATCTAGTTGAGATTTTACTAACCCATACTAAACCTGCCCCATTTCTCCATGATAATTTACAGAAGTAACCTATAGCGAAATCGGGTGTCCACTAATAAAACATCATCACCTGATGATTCATAAGGAGAAATAACAGTTTGTGATTTTTGATATTCAGAGACACTTGTCCTTTTGCTAAACAGAAAGACAGCTCTGCTTTTCTACTGCCCGAAGCCTCTGTGTTTCTAAGTGCTTTTGTATCTTGGAACACTTTGTGTGAGAACTTGGCAGCAGGAGGCCTGGCCTCAGTGAGAGAACCCGGGAGTCCAAATGCACAGACTTCCCGAAATCGAGAAACAAAAGAGAATGGAGGCCTGCTCGGCTTGGCTGGCTTTCCGTACGGCAATGGAGGTGTTTGTGGTCGGTGTGAAAGACAGACTGAACACCCTTAGACCCTAGAGGATTAGTTTTCTGGGGCTGCTGTAACCAAGCACCATAACTGGGTGCTTTAAAACAGCAGAAACTTATGCTCTCAATGTTCTGCAGACGGGACGTCCAAAATCAAGGTGTTGGCAAGGCCCTGTTCCCTCTGAAGGCTCTAGGGGAGAATCTGTTCCATGCCTTTCTCTTAGTTTCTGGTGTTGCCAGCGATCCTTGGCGTTCCTCGGCTTGTAGACACATCATTCTTCCTCTGCCTTCGTCATCGTCTGGTGATCTCCATGTGTGTCTTTACACATATTCCCTCTGTGCATCTCTACGTCTCTTCTCATAGGGACACCAGTCAGATTGGATTAGGGGCCCACCCTATTCCTGTATGACTCCGTCTTAACTAGTTACATCTGCAATAACCCTATTTCCAAGTGAGATCACATTCTGAGGGCCTGGAGGTTAGCACTTTGTCTTAGTCTGCTCAGGCTGTCAAAACAAAGTACCACAGACTGGGTGGCTTATAAACAACAGAAAAAAAATTTTCTCACAGTTCTGGAGGCTGGACACCCAATATCAAGGTGTTAGCTGGTTCAATTTCTGGTGAGAAATCTCTTCCTGGCTTGCAGATGGCCAGCTTCTTGCTATGTCCTCCCAAGGGAGAGAGAGAAAAAGAGAGAAATCGCTGGCGTCTCTTCGTATAAGGGCACTGATCCCTCATGAGGTACCACCCCCCTACCTCGGTTACCCCAAAACACCTCCGGAAGGCCCCATCTCCAAACACCAGCACATTGAGAGTTAGGGCTTCAACACAGGAACTTTGAGAAGATATAAATATCCCGTCTATAACAGACTTAACCATATCTTTTTGGGGGACAGCTGCCCTGGGTACCCACCCACCTGCACAGCTACAGGGATCAGCAGGGATAGGGTGCAAGGTCTCCCAACTAAATCCTCCAGTGGGAGGAGAATCACAAGCCCTGACACAGGAATTGACAACCCAAATTTATCCTTTAATAACCCAGCCATTTGATACTGAAATTTGCGTGGGGTGCACCCCAAACTTTGGAAGGGGGAAGGGTTAATCCAAGAAAGTCATTTGCCCTCCTCCCTTAGAAAAGAGAGCCCACTAAAGCAGAGGATTCTCTTTCAGGGGAATCCTGGCCAGTTCAGGTGTGTTCCTGGAGCTGGCACAGTCCCAGGAAGGGGGCACAGCCTAGAGCGGACTCAAGCTAACTGATTTCTCTCCTTAGCACCCACATCACCATCACAGACCAGTCTGTCCTGCTCACATTGTCCATGTATGTGCTGCTGGTAGAGGAATGGCCCACAAGTTTCCATCTTGTTCTTGCCCTCTACCCTGACCTCACAGATCACATGACAAGACTGAAGGCCTTCCCAAAGGATGGGCTCTCTTGGCTGGTCCTGCCTTTCAGCCCTCCCCTCTGCCCTCCCTGCCCTCGCCCCGGGTACTGAAGTAGGCACTGGCTTTGTTTGGAAACACTATGCTCACCACTATTAATAATACATCGAGAGCGAGCCTGTCTCCAAGGAACTCCAAGTGCTTCACAAGCATTATCTAATTAGCCCTCACCCAAAGCCCTGCTCCAGCAAAGCCATCAAGGGAACAACAGCTGATTCAGAGCTTTGAAGGGACAGAGACATCCTGGGGGGCTTTCTGTGAGGGCGTAAGGCAGGGTACTTACCCAGGAGGTGGGGTGACACCAGTTCCAGTGAAAAGGGATGCTGGGTCTAAAGAATGACTCACAAAACCCCAGAAGGGCATTCCTTCACTACTTTGACAAATAAGTCACCAACCAGCCCCAACCATATGCCAATCGGCACTCACACTCTGCCTTTCCATCACTGGATGTCTACTCACCCCTCCTATCACCTACCTGCAGATACTTTTGATGGGGCCACCAAACATAGGGAGGGGCTGCCAAAAGTGAGGAGGGGGTCAGTGGAAGGGAGCAGACAGTATGATCCCCTTGGAGGCGCCTTTCTTGCCCTGAATTCTCCCCATCTTCCAACCTCACATGCTGCCTCAGTGCCTTCAGTACCTATAATAACCAGAGTACTCTGCCTGTGAGGTTAAGCCCCCCAACCTCCCCACAGAGAGAGAGAGACAAACAGACCACACACGTGTAGCTTGCACACCAATTAACTGATTTCTCCTGGGCACCTGGCTCAGTATCTTATTCCCACTTGGAAAGTATTCTATGCATATTTGTGGTTATACAGTGAGAATGTTAATTCCTGTATCCTCTCAAGAATCCTCTGTGGAAGATAGGGCTGGAATTTTTAACTGCACTTTACAAATTAGCAAAATGAGGCTGAATTTGTTGGGTGACTTGCCCAGGGCCATACAGCTTCCAGGTAACAGAGCTCATTATTTGCCATCATATCATGTCCCAGCCCACCTGCTCCCCTTGTATAGTTCAGAAAGCTCACATCACCAAAACCTTTATGGAACTAAAACTATAGACTATCATCTCTAAGGAACTAGACCACTGACACAAGTGTGAAATGAAAGCACAAGTGATGGTCTCCTTGGGAGAAAACATTCCTATTTGAAAAATCATAACCATCCCTATCCTGTCTCTGCAATTTGGGATGGCATAATAGGAGCACAATGATGGACAGAGATCAAAAACAGTTAGCGGTTGCTTTTAAAAAGCTTATTCCACAACTGACAAGGCTGATATTAAGGTTCTATATGAATAAAAGGAATCAAAGAAGAGTTAAAAAAACTCAAGTAGCATACAGCAGTTACAAATATACTTTCACATACATTATTTTATCAAACTGCATAAAGACCCTGCATGATAAACACTGTTATCTCTATTTTTACAGTTTAGAAAACTGTTACTCAGAGATTCCCTGTCTACAAGAATAGCTAGTAAATGTCACACTTCAACATGGATGTTCTGACGCAAAGCTGGTGCTCTTTCCAGTTCTTCACAGTCACCTCTCCATCTCCTTTCGTTCTGGTTTCAGAAGTATCACCATGAGTATTTGTCAATGACTCAACTGCAACCATTCTCGCTGTGTCAGATATCATTGCTGGTCACTGACACAGCTCCCCTCTCCTCTCTCTCCAGCATGCAAGACTACACTTTCCTACCCTCTTAAAGTTAGACATCACCATCTGGCTTGCTTTCACCAATGAAATGTGAGCAGAAGTGGTGTGTGTCATTTCCAGCTGGGAGCACTTAACTACTAGGCTGGTCTCTCCAGCCTTCTTCCGCTGCCACATAATAGTGAAAGCACATGCTGACAATAGAGCCTCCACCAGCCTGGTTTCAGGAGTGACCACCATGAGCAGAGCCTTCTTGTTAACCTGCAGCAAACATGAGCAAGAAATGTCTTTGTCATTTCAAACCAGTAAGATATTGGGTTTATTTATTACTGCAGCATAACCTATTTTATCCTGACTGATACTCTACACAGAATTTCCCTTGGAGAACCTGCCCAGTCAAGCAGTCTTGGGTAGGACCAAATCTACCTCCAGCTCTAAGGGATAGACCCGGATTGGCATAATCAGTATAATCAGTATAATGTTATCCCTCTGCCACAGTGATTGGTTTCGGTATGGACCATGGCAACTAAATCCTAGTATTTATTTAGAGCAGTTCAGGGGTGAACCAATCAGAGTGAAAGTAAAATCTGTACAATGCTTTCTCCCCCTGGATGAGAGTAAGCCCCTATCACTTCAGATGACCATCTTGTAAATGAATGAAACCCGCCTAAGGACAAATGTGAACCAAGGGCAAAGGCAAACCTGCAAATTGTAAACATAAAGAGCAGAAGCTCATAGTCAGCTCCAGACCTTTCAGAAATGAGCCAATAAGTTTCCCTACTGCACTAAGCCAGTCGGAAGTAAGCTTTCCATTACTTTAAATTAAAAAAATAACCTTAACTAATAATTTTTTTAAAAACTTCTTCTTCAGAATAATAACCCACTGGTATATTAAAATAGATTATTTCTACAATCAGTCCCATGTCTTCTTGGGATTTCAAGTTTTGACTTTTATTAGGTTGCAGATATTCCTTAGAAAGGCAACAGAAGTGACTTTTAGAGTCAGAGGGATTTTAAAGACTATATGATCTAACTGTCTCATTTTATAGATGAGGGACTAAGACACAGTAAGGTACAGTCTCTTACTCTGGGCAACATCTTACATCTGTGCTCTCAGGTTCCTACTGGCCTCTGATCCCATTGGCAATAGGTTGTGCTGTCTCAGGATTGTTCTGGGGATTAAAACGAGATAAGGTACATAAAGCTCCTAGCATAGTGGCTGGCACAGTGTGGATAATCAACAGTTGCTGACTGCTTTTTATCAGTGACTCACATTTTCGTATTGAAGGGGGAAGGGTATAAATAACTGACACTCCCCTTATCAGTTATTACATTGAGAGAATTTGCTCAGAGCAGAGACGAAGCCAGGCCCTTGAGCGTGACGCAGTAACCAGCCATGGTCGTCTGCAGAGAGGCAGGTTGACCCTGAGTCCCGTGTGTTGCCTGTGGTCCCTCAGGTGTGTTATGTGCCAAGCACACCGGATGTTGGAGTTAATCCTCACAAGGAGCTGGCACTCGCAACTGTGTCTTAAGGAGATCAAGAGTTCTGTAAGAAGTTGAGAGAACTTTGTTGCTGTAACTCTGAGAAATACTGTGGCACTAGCTGCCCAAACTGGGCAGCCCTGCAACAGGGTGCGACATGGAAGAGAACAGGCGTGGACCTCCACCCGCTCGACACAGAACTGTGCAGCAGGGACACCCAGGAGCTCAGCATCTCAGTGGGGACAAGGCAGAGCAGTCACGGATAGGGACAGGCTTGTCCATAGTGCCTACGGGACACCCCTGAGCTTTCTCAGAAATACCCAACAGAGATTCCACAGGGGCTGGAGGTCCTGGTGAACCTGTAAGGACAAGGGCTGATGATGTGTGCGTGGCAGCAGTAACAGGGAGCCCATGTTTACCATGGGCTACAGAAGCCCGGAGAGACTCGACCACAGGACGCATGCCCCAGCCTTGATTTAATAAACAGCAGCAGGAATGAAGCTTCCACCTCCAGGAAGTAGGCTGGATACAGCATGGAAGGAGGAGAAAGACATTGTCCAAGGGAAGCTCAGGCCGCCAAAAGCAACTGTGTTCACTTACAGTTTTATGAAAAGCCAGTCCTGAAGAATGCTGTTCTTGTTTGTTTTGGGTCCTGGTGTTCTCAAGATTTGGATTAAATGAGATAACAAACACAAGCCACCCTGTCCTGTTTCTGGCACAAAATGAGCACAAAATAAATGGCAAGTGTCTTTCCTTGCTTCTCTTCAAAGTGTAAATCTCATCTAAAAATCAGCTGGACCCTATATATTTAAATAGATCATCCAAATAGCATAGGCTCTTATGAAGATTTAGAGGCTGAGAGATGTACCCTCTCCTTATTAGCTGTGCATTTGTAGGTTCGTCTCTTATTCTCTTTACTTCTAAACTATAGATAATATAACTCTTACTATACCTCATTGTGTGGATGAAATGAGATCATAAAATAGGACAGGGTTTTATCAAACACTAAATGGCTAAAAGGCCTTCATAATTCTTATCCGAACGCTTCTCTTAAATATGTGGACGGAAGCTGACAATACTCCTTCCAAGTGAAGCCAAGGTCTCTTGGACCCACCCCATCATAGAATAAGTCAGTGGTTCTCTCTTTCTCTAACAAACACATTTTTTTAGAGAAACAAATTCATGAGATTTATCTGACCTCCAGTTTGCTCAAGCAAATCATTTTTCCAATCTAAATTCGGTAGCAGTTGCATCAGCTGTAAATGACTTACTTTCTTTTACACTTTGCTTCGGTGACAGAAAGAAAATGAGACAAACTGTAAAGGTATGCTCTACATTTCATTCCATGTTATGTAAAAACCCAAAGCACACTAATTTTTTGCAATTGTTTCCAGAGTCAGAGGGATCACAGGGTGGGTAGAGGGAGAAAAGCAGCAGAGCTGGTAAATTGGTGATCAGAGGGCAGTTCAGGAGGCAATGGCCAAGAAGGGGCAGAGGAAGGCTGGCAGAGGGCTGGTCATAGGTTGGTCATAGGTCACAGTGACCATCACCTGCACCCCACCTACATCCAAACATTGTCACTCACTCTCCACAGTCTCTCTTCCCTCTCAGCTCTGAAAGCCTACTTTTGGGAAAGGTTCTAACAGAAGTTTTTTAAACCTTGAGGTGAATGTAAGGTATTCATTCATTCCATTGCCTCTCTCTAAAGGAACTTCCATTTTAATGCTTTTCACTGTTTAAAAGCTTCCATACAAAATTCATGCCCCCTAATGTGAGCAAGTCCTCTAGGATGTGGTCTCTGTTTACTCTCTTGCCAATTTGTGATTCTACTCCACCAAGTCTATGTTCCAATCCCACTAAATGTGCCAGGCATGTGGTAATGGAACAACTGTACATTTTGATTTGTGGTGGTCGTTACATGAAACTAACTATATGTGGGATGAAATTGACATGCACACACACACTGACAGACATGCACACACGCGAGTGCATATATAACCTGTGAAGACTGAAGAAGCTTTGTAGATTGTACCAACATCAATTTCATGGTGCCAATGTTGTACTGTAGTTAAACCAGATGCTCCCTATACATTTTTTACTACTTCCCATAAATTAATCTTTATTTCAAAATAAAAAGGTTAAAATAAAATGTGCCCAGTTTTCTCATGTTTTTATCTCTTTTGTTAGAACATTATCATTCTCATATATACCTTCTAACTCTTCTCCATTCCTCGAAATAAGGTCATGCTTCATAGTGCAGCATAAAGTAGGCGCTCGATAAATGTTTGTTAAATGAGTGAATGAATGGTCTCTGTTATTTCTGTGATTAAAAAAAAGAGAGAGAGAGAGAGCCTGTCAAATCAATAAACCAACATAATTTAGCAGTTAAAGCATGCACTCGGAAGTCAGGCTACCTGACTGAAATCCCAGCTTTAGCTGTGTGACTTTTTGAGTTTAGTTTCTTCATCCTAGGGTTGTTGTAATGATTAAAAACATTAATAAAAAAAAAAAAAAAAGAAGAAAAGTTAATGCTCTGTGATAAGAATAAGACATATATTTGGTCTTCTCCCCAGTTCCTGATACAGAGCTTCTAAAACTCTTGGAATTTCCTGAGTGACAGGAGCATTTCTTGTTATTCAGAACAAGCCCCTTTCAACCATACCTGAGTTTATGCTAATGACTTGACACTTAGTGGCCCCTCTGGATAAAGGCTGATTCTCAGAGGAACCAATCAGGTGATTAGAGGGTTGGAAGTTTCAGGCCCCATCCTCAGCCTCTTAGGAAGTAAGGAGTCTAGAGATTAAGTTCAGTCACCAATGGCCAATGATTTAATCAATCGTGCCCACATAATGGAAACTGCTAATGATGGGATCTGAGTTACCCAGTTGGTGAACACATCAAAGTGCTGGGAGGACTATGCATCCCCTGCAGCCCCACCTCTTGCTCTGTGCATCTCTTCCATTTGGCTGTTCTGGTCTGGAATTGTAGCATTTAAGCCTTTATAATAAACTAGTAAGTACAGCACTTTTTCTGAATTCTGTGAGCCATTCTAGCAAATTATCAAAACTGAGGAGGGGGTTGTGGGAAACCTGATTTATAACCAGTTGTTCAGAGGTACAGGTCACAACCTGGGACTTGCAATTGGCATCTGAAAGTGAGGTTGGTGGGGAGCAGTCTTGTGGGATCTGCGCTAACTCTGTTTAGTTAGTGTTAAAACTGAATTGAATTGTAAGATACCCAGCTGGTGTCCGAAGAGTTGGAGAATTGTTTGGAGGAAAAATCCCGCACATCTGCTGTCAGAAGTACTAAGAGTAGAAACATTTCAGATGCACATGAAGTGCTTAAAATAGTGCCTGAGCATGTTATATGCTCTCAAATTTGGCTCTTATTATCTCTGGGACACTTTTTCTGACCAGTCTTTATCCCTATCTCTGTCCCAATTCTCCCCATGAGTACTCAAAATATCATGTGCTCACCAACCCAGCATCATCCTATCATTCTGTGTCCCAGTCATCTACTGCTATGCAACAAACCACCTCAAGACTAGTGGCAGAAAATAATATCATTTATTTTTCTCACAAATCTGCACTTGTGTGTGTGTGTGGTGGAGGGGTGCCAGCAAAACAGCTTTCTTTGCTCAAGCTGGAATCAGCCGGGTGACTTGGAAGGCGGGGGTCAGGGGGGATGGGATCTAAAGCTATGTTCACTCACATGCCTGATGTTTGATGCAAGCTAACAACTAGGACCTTAGCTGGGGCTCTTGATCAGAACACAGACAGGTGGCCTCTACATGTGCCTTGGGCTGTCTAATGTCACAACGCAGTGGCTGAGTTCCAAGGACAAGTGTCCCAGTAAAAAAAGTGCCAAGTGGAAGCCATATTGCCTTTAATGACCTAGCCTTGGAAGCCATACAGTGTTACTTCCTCCACAGTCTATTCATCAAGGCAGTCACAGAGTTGCCCCAACCTCAGGGTAAGAGGAAAGAGTCCTCTTCTTAAAGGGGGTGTGGCAAGGTTCTGAAAAACCGTGGGAGACCAGACCATATTAGCCATGTCTTTTACTTTCTGTATTTTGATGCTTTGACATCTGGGCCCTCGCCTACCCTGGAGAGACTGACTGCCCCTCCCAGGGTTAACCAATTCCTAGAGATAGTAAACAACTTACCCACAAGTGCACTTTTCAAATACAAACCAACCAATCCAGAACCTACATCCCAACCAAAACCTTTACTGGGTTTTCACATTCTGAGCTATCTTTCTGTCCTAATCACCCCAAGGCCAGGTCCCAGACAACCAGGGACAGCCCCTATGCCTCAGAGCCTGCCTAAATTATTCAGACTAGCCAATCTTAAATATGCTTACCCTAACTCACAGTTCCTTCCCACAGACACCACTATAAAGCTGCTTGCCACAGTTTCTCCCTCCTCTCCTGACCAAACCTGGTGCTTTCCCATATGGTCTCTCGGAGAGTGGTGTGCCCATTCTCTTGGAATCTGGGAATCTAACAAACTATCTTTTCAGTGGTAAATGTCTTCTAATCTGTTGACCTTACTATACCTTAAATTTTCTACTAATAGTATATTTTAGAACAATTGCTATAGGCATTTTGGAGAAATACAATCTTTCGCATCCTATTATAATTGATTACAGACTTGCCTTTCTCCTCAACTTGACTGTACGTGCGCACGCATGAGCACACACACACACACACACAGGTTCTTTTTTTTTTTTATCTCTTTAGTTCATACAGCAAGCACTTAGGAAGTACTCAATAAGTGCTTGTTGACTGACTAGCTGACTAAATATTTGATAGTTGTACTACAACCTTTGTTCTCCTTATTAGATATCCAAAGAAAAAAGACCCTTTGCAAATTCCCAGAACACCCCCTGCCACAGTGGCTGCTTAGTCAGCTCCTCTCTTTCTACTCCACCATGCTAAAGCACAATGAAACCCAGCACCTGTCACCTCTACTTTGTGAGGTTACCTGGGATAGCACGGTTTCCTTTGTATCTCAAGAGCTGGACATGTGGAGACAGACTGGAAACCCTAGAGGTGATTCTCATCATCAGAAGGTTGCACTGGCATTCAGACTGTGCAGAGAACCACCTGCAGTTGGGCATGTAAACAGCTGAGCTGTCCCTGATTCTGGCAGGTCACGCTTTGTGAAACTAAGGGAAGTTTCCCCAGATAGTCTCCCCCACAAAAGGGACTATCAACTGCCCCCATCCCAGAAAAGTTTAGAAACTGCAAGTTCCCTGGAACGATGGCCGGATTCTCTCTAGCGTGGCAGTAAGAAGGAGCAAAAGCCTCAGCCTGCTCCTCCCATCCTCAGGATTTCTAATTTCTTCTCCCGTTCCTCCTGTGAAGGCAAAGCTTCCCAAAAGGTCCAATACCATCTTCCTCAAGCCCAAATGGTGTCTGAGAGGAAGCGTACCTAAGCGAGATCTATAGCAAGGTAGGTGGTCAGGACACACCTCTTCCACCTGAGTGTCAAATGCTGAGTCCCATTTGATACTTAACAAAGTCTACTTTCATTCCCTAATAAGAGATGAGACAAAATGAAAATACTCTTGGGAGAAACAACAAATTAGTTTAAGGTCAGTCAGTGCTCATTTCTTAATCTTTCTTTGCAAGCAGATTTGATTGGGGGACAGGAGAGAAAGCAGAAAAGAAACCCAAGGGTAGGTACTGAGGGCAGAAGATTGATTCTCCTCCTTCCAGAGGAGAGTTCTAGGAAGGCTTCCTTCTTTCTGCCTAGTCTTTCTCTAATAATCTTATTTAGAGTTTTGAGTAGCTATCAGAAATGCCATTCTAGTTCCCCGCCCGCTCCAGCCCTCAGATCTCATTTACCAAGTCATCCAGCTACCAGCACCTGAGCCACTCAAAGGTTTCCAGGGGATGGGGGAAGGGGGGGAGATGGAATTCATGCATAGCATGCCTTATAGAGAATAAAACTTTTCTCGGCCAAATTTCAAATTTTAAATGCAATATCTTTCACAATAGCCAAAAGGTGGAAACAGCCCAAGTATCCATCAACAGATTCATGGATAAACAAAATGTGGCATATACATACAACAGAATATTATTCAGTCTTAAAAGGAAATAAAGTTCTAATACATGTCACAACATGGATGAATTTCAAGGGCATTAGGCTAAGTGAAATAAGCCAGACACAAAAGAGCAAATATTATATGATTCCACTTAGACGAGGTACCTAAAATAGGCAAATTTCTAGAAACGTAAAGTAGAATAGTGGTTGTCAGGGGCTGGTGGAAGGAGGAATGAGGAGTTATTGTTTAATGGATACAGAGTTTCTGTTTGGGATGATGAAAAAGTTCTGGGAATGGATTGTGATGGTCACAACAATGCTAATGTACTTAATACCACCAAACTGTATGCCTAAAAATGGTTCAAATGATAAACTTTTTGTTATATATATTTTACCACAGTCAAAAAAAAATTTAATGCAATACTACTCTCCCACGGGCTATTGTTTGTCTTTTGCCCTTCTGATCCAGTCTTCTACTGTTGATTGAGCACAGCCAAGCAGGGAAAGAGCCATATCCAGGAGCAAATGGAGTACGGCAAGATGAAGCTTCAAAACCAATGTAAGGCCAGTACTGATGCCAAAAGTGAAGGCTGGTCTGTTTCCACACCGTGTCAGATACACACCTTGTTCAGCCTCCCCTCTGTTACATCACATCTTCAATAGCTGCCTTTTGCCCACAAGCTCAAGTTCTAACTCCTTAGGCCAGAGTTCAACACCCTCTCCATCTGGCTCTAGCCCAACTTTCCACCTTCCCTCTCACACCCACCTCTGCAAACTGCTCCAACAATTTGACCTCTTCCCCATTCTCCAAACACACTTTGTGATTACTTTCTGTTGGATTTCCTGCCCATATTTCAAAGTCCAACCTGAGCCCCAGCCCCTCAGCGGTCCCTCCTCAAGCTGTTCCCATTCATGATAACACAAGTCCTTTCTGAATTCTGTCTCACAGCATCCTTCCTCTGCATTGTTCCCTCTACAGCTTGGTTACACAAGAGATCTACTGCTGATGGTAATTAGATTCTGAAGATTAAGGCTCTAAGGAACTTTAGGAGATTATCTCTTTCAGCTCCCTTCATATGTAGCAAGGACACCAAGCCTGAATGATTACTTGCTCAAGGTCCCAGCACTCATTAGTGACAGGGGAGGAAATAGAATCCATGTACTGATATCTACTCCATTCTCTTCTCCAAAGCACCAGGTGGGCTCTACTGAATTATTTTAAATGTGTTTAACGTATTGTCTCTAACAGGGTTTTGAAGCTATGTCAGGTCAGGCAGGGACCACACCCTACGTCATTGCGTCCTCCCAACACCTAGCATTGTCTTAATAAGTCCATGTTGAAATCATAAGTATGCTTCTAGGTCACCTCTGTACCCACTTGGGCCTAAAATTTCTCTTAGGAGAGGTATTTTTCTCCTCTTCCAATTCAGAATATCTTCCATATGAGTTTTCTAAGAGTGAATAAGGCAAAACAAACAAAGGCAGGTGGATAATATATTTGAAGAAACTTGGCCAATTTTTGCAACCTCAGAAGCATGTCCAGTTTACTTCTTGGCCCTAACTGTGGATCCACCATAAATTGAACCAGATGTACTTGCTCTAATTTTATCTTAAATTTGCAGGCAGATAGTAAGCCTGAGTTGGTTTAGTTCATCTATTTCCTAGACCATTAATCCATTGCTCTTGCTGCCCCAGCCGTTCTTTCAGTTGGAACATACACAGGCTGCTTCCTCCTCCACATAGCCCTTAAAAAGAAAAAGGAAAAAGAGAACTCGGCTTCTACCTCTCCCTTTATAGAGACAGAACCCTCCTGGAGGGCCCAGCAGCATCTTCTTAGAAGGGTTATTTTTCAGACATCCCATTACCTAGGGCACAGCACAGCTCTCTACCAGAAAGACAAGTTCATCTTTCTGGGAGTCTGTTCCTTTCTCCAGTATAATGGATTTCGTCAGGAGCAGGATGTGGCTTTTGCCATTGCAGACCGTAAAACCCAGAAGTAATGGCAGCAGTGATGGGGACCTCCTGCCGGCCCTTCAGCACCGGGGTTTGATGGTAAGGAGAAGAGGAAGGAAAACTGGAGAAAGTTCTGAACACCGAGTAACTTCTGAGAGGTAGGAAGAAGGAGAGAGATCCAGATACATAATTACAGAAGCCTCGTGTGAAATTTAATTAAAACTTGGGCGGAAATAAACACCAGAAACAAGTGTCATTCATCAACTTAAAACACCAACTAAGGTAAATACTGCCACAAACTCAAGAAAAGAAAGGGAGGAGAAAGGAAAGAAGGGTGATCACTCTAGATATCAAGCAAATCAAATTACCCTGAAGGCCCGACCAGACACACGCATTAATCATCGGTTATCCCAGCTGCACACCTGTAAGGCAAGAAGAACCTGGCGGGCTCCAAATGACTCCAGCTGACGCAGTGGGCAAGCAGCTTTCCTGGCTGGATGGAAGGGACAGAGAGGCAGGTCCCAGGGAGACCAACCCGGAAGTGGCCACGTGGCACCCCCAGCTTTCCTGTCCAGGCCAGGTGTGAGAAAAAGGAGGAGCAGAGGAAGATTCAGGCAGGCAAGTGCAATGCCCAGCTCTCTGGCGAAGTTACTTTCTGCTGTTCTTTTGTTCTAGAGCCTGTGTAGCTTCCTTCAGAGCTGGGCAAACCTGCCCAGCGGCTACAAGGAACATCTTTCCCTGAGAGAGGGCAAGCTTTAGGGTCAATCTAAGACAACTCCAAGGATTGGTAATGGGTGAGCAAGAAGGTATGACTTCCAAAATCTTAATGTTGCTGATTTTCTTCTCTCCTAACTTTCAGAGTTGAGGGAGAAGGAGGCGGACATGGGGTGGGGGTGCAAGATGAGGTGGGGTGGGGAAAATGTGAGCCTCTGACTTTGTTTCCTGGGCCTGTAAAGGCTTTACACACCCATGAGTCCCCAGGGCTGGTCACAGGCCGAATTCCTTCACAAAGGGGAGGCTGGAGCAGTTCAGCCATTCGGGCTGGGAGCTATTTGTACTTGATGAGAAATTTCAAGTGGAAACCATCTGAGTATGTGCCTATGTGAATGCGAGAGTGCATTTAGAGGGAACAAATGATTTATTAGCGGGGACTTCGCAAAGTGTCACACAAAAAAGGAGGGAGCTTCTTAACCATCCCCTTATCATTAAAACCTTAAAGGGGTCGAATCCATTTGGTCTCTTAAGCCAGCCTGCAATGGAGTCACAGCTAATCAGGCAGCCAGCTCAGCTCCTCCAAGCCTTTCTCTGAATACAACAATATGTATAAACTGGCAAAATGGACTGCAGACTACTTTGATGTTAAACAAAGAGGAAAAACTCCAGAACAGCCTAAAAACCGTATTCTTGTTTAACTCTTCCATGTCCTTTCTGTAGAACAAATTTAAGACTCACACAGCTGGACAGTGCTCCAGGGAGAGCTAAATAATGAATGATTACCATTTCAGACACTCAGACCCAAGTATTTCCTAGCAAGAGAGAATGGCCAGTCTTGTCCTCTGAATTACTTGCTCTGATTATAAAAGAGATAGTCTTTTGAGCAGTTGCTGGGGCCTCATGCTGTAAGGAGAGCTCTACATTCACCATCTCATTTAGTCCTCTGTCAGATACACGTTATCATCCCAGTTGAAGATGGAGGAACAGACAGAGTGGTTAAGGGACATGCTTGATATGTCTCGGTCTAGAATGGGATTCCAAACTCAGGTCCTGAACACAAAGCTCAGATTGTTTCTCATCCTCATGAATCAATTTCCTTTACTTGGGAATGAGATGTTCTACATAAGGAAGCTTTTGACATATCTAAAACTTATCCTTTTAAAGCCAAATCTTTTTAATTTTTTAATTTGTTTGAAATAAATTAATTTAAAAATAAATAAATGGAGATCATGATATTACTTAAAAAAATTTTTTTTTAATTTGTTTGAAATAAATTAATTTAAAAATAAATAAATGGAGATCATGATATTACTTAAAAAAATTTTTTTTTAATTTGTTTGAAATGGACTTATTCTAAAATATATCGTATTCTTTCGTGACTTACAAAAGAGAAGATTCCTAGGAAATGTCCAGAGGAATGATTCCTGGGCAGGCAGGAATTCCAGGCTTTAGATCCTCAGAGATGCCAAGTAAGGAGTATGTCCTGTGAGCCAAGGGGGGACTTACTACCTATGTGGGACAGAGGGGTACGCTTCAGAGACAGCAGGCCAGAAGTGGGATCAGAGAGTTGAGGGCGGTGAGAAACACCCAGGAATAAAAGCACTAGAAACACTTTCAATCACCATCTGGAAATGGAGTCAGAAAACCAGTCATGGATCAAGAAGTAAGAAACTTGTAAGATTCTGGCATCCATATTATCCCATTTCCCTCTTGGTAGTAAATGGCAAAATCACTTCTAAAACAAAACAAATTTTTGAGAAATAAAAATGCGTGTGAGCAAAAATGTTTACAGTGGTGATACTGGGTGCTATTATTAACTTTATTCTTCTTCCTTCTTGCACTAAGGCTCCATTTTTAACTTTGCCAGAGAGTGTATTGCAGGCCAAGTATTGTACCCAAGAGCATGCAAAAGGGAAGATATCATCTGACTTCCAAGCAATGTCATGTTTTGAAATAAAGACCATCTACGTCATTTTATTGTATTCAAACTGTGTGTCCGCAAGCCTGAAAAATGGAGAGGCTTTGGAGTCAAGAAGAACTGACTGGAATCCTAGCTCTGCCACTTACTAGCAGGTTCATCTGGGACACTTTACTTAATCTCCCAGCCTCAGTTTCTGTATCTGTGACATGAGGACTGCTGTGAGATTCAATAATTCATGGGGAGCTCTTTTCATTTATGGATTGAATACAGTAAGTGAACACATGCATATGGGAGCAGCATATGTTACCTACAGTTACAAATATGACACTTTCACTTTCTACCCTCTCACACTGTCAAGTTAGACCTTATTGAAACACTGATTGTTTAACCATAAAATTTACAGTGAGATGGCTCTGTTCTGGGCACCATTTTGAAAACTACAGCAATTACCAAAGTGCCAAGAGAAACTCGCTGTAAGATTGGCTCCAGTGCAAGAAGAATTAATATTAGAATAAAGCCACCATGCTGAGAATTCGTATGGGTTGAACACCTGATTTACTGTATGTACTTAGAACTTTAATGCAGCTCATCTTTTTCAGTTAATGAAATAGCCTCTTAAGATTGGTATTATTATCCCCATTACACTGAAAATTTCAACACCTCCCCAGAGTCACAGAACCAACAGGTGGCTGCTGTGGACAAAAAAAAAAAAAAAAACCACGGGTGCTGTAATAAATCATAAACTCTTAACTTCCCAGGTCATGGTGGACAGTCATACCCCAGGCATGTAACTTCTTTAGTGAAAGGTTTTTAAACCAGCCCTGTCCATTGTTCTTGTGTATCTAGGTTCACACATCTTTGAAATACCAGAAGTAATACCCCTCAAAGGTAAAACCACCCTCAAGAGAGCAAGTAATCTCATTAACTATCCCTGTAATCCAATCCCTACCTTACTGTCTCTCACCTTCCTGTAATCTTTCTTAAATTCCCTCAATTTCATATGCGTAAAAACTTCAAAACCATTATTTTCTGAAGCATTTGAGATCTTGCTTCCTGGCAATTATTGTTAGTTTGGGCTCAAGTAAACTCTTATAAAAATTTTCTGCAAATTTGGATGTTTCTTACATTGATACTAAGATTTATATCCAGAACTCACTGATCCCAAAGTCTCTCCTTCATACTACATTCTTTCATCTTGTTACCTATTTTCCTGATCAACTTAGATACTGGATTTGTATAAATAATGCCCAGAAGATTATTTAAGGCTGGACAAGTCCAAGGAACTTTTTTCAATGGTTTGCGATTCATGGATAAATGATTCTGAATCTCACTGGTAAAATGCAATTTCTCCCTCTGTCTTCCTTTTTCTGGTTCTGTCTCTGTCCCCCTCCCCTCCCCAACTTGATAGTATTCCCATCAGTATAAAAATAAATGGTAAATCCAAGATGTCAGTTCAAAAATTATTTTTCTATTAAATGTCTGAGGAGGGGACGGAGAGAGAGATTACAAAGACATATCCCTTAACCTCAGGTGTTTACTGTTGGATTTTGTATAGAAAACCACTTACCCCGAGGCTAAGGTAGTACTTGCAAGGTTTCTGCCAGTACTTTAGACAGTTTCCAACCAGTATACTGAAAGCATGGGTCACGGTGAAGACAGACTTCGGGGTAGCCAGACAGAACCATGATGTCCAGAGTCCCAGGGTCTGTCACCCCCATCCAAGAGCAGCCCTTACCAGAGTTATCATTTCCAACGTGTCCCTTCCCATGAGAAAGGTTACAAAGCTCTACTTGTCTCAAGTGGGGAGGCAAAGATTAGGCAGAAAAACCATTTGATAGAGACATCACTCGAAACACTCTGGAAAAGACCTAAGATGTCCAAGGAGGTCAGCGATACTTAATCCTCTTTTAGGAGAAATACAGGAAAGTCCAAAATCTATACTTGGAACTGCTGCTAAACTCGCTGCATGTCCCTTCCCCTATCTGAGTTGGACATGACCCTTTCTAAGGTCCTCTACCATTCTATCTTCCTGTTGGAAAAAAAAAAAGATGACTTCACTGTGAAGGGACAGCTCAAAGGAATAAACTATGGCAGCACTGGCAGCATGGAGAGTCAGCTGTTTTCTCTTCCTTCTAAAGTAACTTCATGTAAATGCAGCCATCTTGGTAAGAAACACAATTTGATAGGGGGAAAGAGGTAACGCAATGAATGACTAGTGAGGATGTGGCCTAAGTCTCAGCCTGCCACACAATATTTTGTTCTCAAACATCCACCCACTAGACACACTGCTGGTTGACGCAGCTCTTGCTAACGCAGATCTGCTGGAAACTGTGGCATCTTATCTCCTGCTGCAAGAGCCTCGGGGCCTTTCCGGGGAGGGGCAGCTACAATGGGGAATAAGCACAAGATTTGACTTGCTATTTTATCTTCAGACCATAAACATCTATTATGTGAACAACCACTTCTACAATGAGCAGCTTACCTAACTCTCTGGGCCTGAGTTTCTTCTTTAGTAATACAGGAATCGCAACATTCTCCTCAAAGGGCAGTCACCAAAATTAAATGAGAAAACCTATGTAAAGCACAGAACACAGGTCAGTCAGCTCCTTCCCTTTCTGGCTTTGGTCATGGCCTTCCCAACAGATGATATGGAGTGAGGAATTTCAAGAGGTTGATCATAGACACTGAAGAGACAAGCAGGCAAAGAATTCAAGAGAAAAAAGGGTCCAGTTCGAGGTCACGAGCTTTCCCCAGAATGAATGAGTGAACAGAAGTAAGACATTTCAGTAAAAAAGGAATCAAGCCAAACACTAAGCTATAAACCTACAGCTCTTAGGCAATGGGGAAGCATGAATGCTAATCTAACAGCTTTGACACATGCGTTTTTTTAGTTCTACAAATTAAAACAAGATTGACAGCATTTGTGAGAGCATTTGAGCTATCCCCACACATGCCAGCAAATAATTCAATTCATGATGGATATGTGTCCCTTTGACTTCGGTACAGACAACAAAGCAAACTCAAGATTCAGAAGTGAATTTGGATTTACGACTAATACAGAATACCATTTTAAAATTGCAAATGGACTGCCATTAGCTGTTTTAGCTCTGTACTTACGTGCTTAAATCTTCCTAAGGCATACAACTAAAGTTTAAACTACATATGTATCAAGAAACATTAAAATATTCATTTTTTTTTTTGACCTATTCTACTTCTGGGAATTTGCAATAATTGAGTGACTCAAGCTAGAAACCTGGACATCATTCAGTTAGGAAATGGCTGTAGGCAAAAATGGTGATAAACTGAGCAGTGGTACAGCCACTCATAGGAATGTGTAGCCATCAAAAATGGTGCGTTTTGAAATCCACATCGTAACATGGAAAATGCCTATAATACAACATTAACTGGAAAAGGGACAAAATATCAAATATAAATATAGCTACAACTCTTTTTCATAAATAAGCATTCATACAATAAAAATATTAGAACTATGCTAAAATGGCAATAGTGATTTTCTTTAGGTGGTATAACTATTAAAATTTTTTCTTCTTTTAACTTTGTGTGAATTTTCTAGCTTTTACAAATATATATATATATATATATACATATATATATGTACACACACATCAATATCCCAAATAAGCTGTCTAATGCCTCTTATAAATCCACCTCTCTGCCCTAAGATAACCAGTATTCCAATTTCTATTCCCTTAAATTAATTTAGTCTGTTCTTGAACTTCACATAAATGGAATCAAGTGTATAATCTTTTGTATGTGGCTTTGTTCAGGCAAAATAATGTTTTTGAAATTCACCCAACTTATTGTATTTTTTTTATTTACTGAGTGGTATTCCAATGTATGGACATAACACATTTCGTTTATCCATTCACTTGTTGATGGACATTTCGGTTATTTCCCATGTTTTGCTGTTAGGAATAAAGCTGAAATGAACATTCTTATAGATTTATGTTTTTATTCTTTTGAGGAAATACTAAGAGAGGAAAAGAATTGCTGGAATTAATGCATATATACATATATATGTATGTATATATATATACACACACCCGCGTGCATATTTTATTTATATATAATATATACATGTAATGTATATACATAATATGTGTGTGTGTCTGTGTATATAATAATTGAAACTGCCAACAATTTTCCAAACCAGTCATCTCATTTTATACTCCTATCAGCAAAGTATGAGAGTAGGAAAACTCCAGTTGCTCCACATATTCTCCAGTACTTGGTATGGTTGTATTTTTAATTTTTTCCATTCTAGTAGATGTGTGGTGGAACCTCACCGGTTTTAATTTGCATTTCCCTGATGAACTACAATGTCAAGAATATTTTCAAGTACTTATTTGTCATTGCTATCTCTTCTTTTGCAAAGTGTCTGTCTACTCTTTTTTTATATTTAGTCCTGAGTCTCATTGGCCGGGCCTGGTCCCCAGCCACCTCCAAGGCATTCACTCCATTAAACCCAGCAATGGCATCGGGGATGGACATCCAGAAGAACACTAAGAGCTATTATTAAAAGTAAGGTAAATAGATCTGGGTGGCCCAAGGTAACAAATGCCCACCCTATTCTCTTTCTCCCTCAAGCCTCCATTCTGCCCCGTTCTGGTCTGTCAAGACTTCATACACCCTTTAAGGCCGCCCTTAAACTTTAAATCTTCCAAGGAACTCTTCTTGATCCCCTCTTGCCTTCCCACCACCACTGTAGAAATCTGTTTTATTCTCTCACATGGCAATTGTCTTACTGTCTTACTCGGCAATTTAACATCAGGATTTGTGAACTTGGGTCTCATCTGCCCGATCACACAATAAATTTTTAAAGATCAAGGTCGGTCCTGCAGAAAGTTGGCACAGTATCCTATGCACAGCAAAGTACACATTTATTCATGTATTCATTCAACTAATATTTTTTGAGCATCACTTATATACCAAGTCCAATGTTAGAGAATGGCATACAACTTTGAGCAAGTTAGACACAGTCCCTGCCCTCATGAAGCTTGTAATTTTATGGGGCATATAGATAAGAAAACATCCAAAAGCGGCACAAGGTAGTGAGTACACTGATGAGGGGAATACAGGATAATGGAAGAGCATATAGAAGCAAAACGTGTGACCCGAAAGACGAATAGCCAAGTGAAGAAGATTTCATGGAATTGTATTAAATATAAATGATTTAAATTAGAAATTGCTCACTATACAAGGAATGGCGAACATGGCAAGCCAAGCAAAGATGGAGGAATTAAAGACATCTCTTGCCCATTGTAGAGACACACATGATGGGTTTGTGATTTGCTTCTGACATGGTTTCACACTGCCTTAATTTTTTTTTAAAGCAGGGAGAGAGATCTTTAGGAAAATCAAGAGCAAGAAGCCCTCAGCAGGAGTGAGCACCAGCGCACAACTGCCGAGCATGAGGCTTGTCTGGACATGGCTGTATGAGCATTTTGCTGGTGTGCAAAATGTGGATCTGAAGGAGGAGGAGGAAGAGGGGGAGAAAAAGAGTTGAAAAAGAGGTTACAAATTGTGAGGAGGAATAACAGCGTTTATTTCTAAATGACAACTCTTTATCTTCCTACCCCAGGCCTATTTGTTGACAAGCCATTCTGTAAGCATTTGTTGGTCAAGGAGAGGGAGGCCCTGTGTCCGCACGGTGCATTAGGCCTTGATCTTGTCTCTGTTAGAATTCAGGAGGCTCCTCCATAAGCAATCAGCCTCCTAATGGGCAGGAGGCACCTCTGGGAATGGGAATTTGACAAGGCTTGTCAAAACTGTCAGATAATAGCAGAGGCTTTTTCATTCTCCTCTTCCTACCACAGGAGGGGAACAACTCCGTTAGCTATGCCAGTCCTTGGAGGACAAGAGCTAAAACCACAGTGCAAAACTGCTCAGACATTAGTGGGTCCAATGCATAAATCCATCATATAAAAAAATATCTAGTTGAACAAAACAGGTACAAACCAAGCACACAGTGTATCTTGGGGCTCTGGTAACTCAGAGCGAAGGACTCTCTCTCTCTCAGATTCACTATCACGGGGCGGCAATAAATGAAAATTGCCTGAGAAATCAAGCAGGTAGTAATGGCCTCTCTGGCAGATAAAAGTTACCAGAGGATAGACTTTTCCCTGAGGCTGTTACATTGTCTTCCTCAGCTCCAGGGTGGGTTAAAATCAGCTGTGCAGTGAATACAGTCTCACTTTAACAAACAAAAAAACAAACAAACAAAAAAAGATGTCCATTGACAGGAGAAGTACTGTGTACAGGAGCCCTGGGCTGGAGGAAGCCTGGGCAGGGTGGGGACTCTCCTATACCCGGGGCCTTAGTGATCAAAGCCTCAACCTTGTGCCTTTAACTTCCCTTGGTAGGGAACCAGAAGCCAGAATATGATTTTTATAAGCTTCTCCTCTGACTCCTGTTTAATACAAAACCAAGCAGGAGTAGGGAGCAGAGGGGAAGAGGTAGTGGAAAAGTTCAACTGTCACATGACCAGCAGGAAGGGTCCTTAAGGATTGTATGAGTGAGAAGATTAGGAAAGATCTCAGGCTAAAAACAAGTGTCTTCCTGTTTTCTCCTTCAGACAACCCTAGCCCCTCTCACACACACATCCACACCCCCCGCCCCGCCATCCCAACTAATCTGTCCTGAAGATAAACATACTTTCTTTAAACCCTAAAACCTGTCTTCTATTAATTCTGGTTTTCAGAATGAAGCTTTCCCTGGTGACTGATTACAGAAAATTGCTTATTTAAAGAAACTTGGGATCCCTCTTACAGACAATGGCTTCCATTCTGGACATCTTCTCAGAGACTTCTATATAGACAGGACAGACTGCCGAATGCTCTGAGGCAAACAGGAATAAGGGGGAAGAGGGGAGAACCGATTTGCAGAAGCATACTTTCAGTCGCGTGTGTACAAAAACACAGAGCCCACCCCGGAAACTGCACGACACAGATGCATTTGGGCTTCTAATTATTTCACTGTCTAATTCATGCTAACACAGCAATTAGTGATAAAGCTCAAAACACTCATACACATTAGCCTGACGACATTTAATTATGACATTAGATGTACTGCACTTCATGACATATGTAGCTTAGCAAATAGTAAGAAATCTACACTCATAGCCCATCAAAATGACAATGTAATAAAAGTAAAGGAAAGCCATGAAACCCTCACTTTGTCATTAAAAGAAAATGTTGTAATGGGTTCATATTTATGTGAAATACGCCATTTCCAGATGCTGATCAGGAATCCGGTCCCCTCAGCTTAGAAAACGTGGGTTTTTTTAAAAAAAAAAAGAAAAGAAAAGGAAAGGGGAAATAAAAAGAACAAAATCAGTAGGTTGTACTTGATGATTGCTTGATGCCTCTGTGTATCCATTCTCATTTTGAGTACCTTAGACGTCAGCAGAAGATATAGGGGAAACGTGACATTTTTTTAACTGGGATAGTCCAGGAGATGTGCCATTTGCTTTTGGTTTACATGGGGCCCATTCATGAGACATGATTAATAGCTCAGCAGCACTGCCAAAAAGCACATAAATCTGGCCATCCACAGTGTAATTGACACACTGCTTGTCTCGCAGATACCTCCAGCACTCACTTATCGTAGTCTAATCCCCAAGTGGGCATTCGAAGCAGCTGATTATGCAATGCACAGTTGCTGACACTACAGTTTGGGGGTCTGTTCCTTGTAGCACCCAATTAGCCGCCACATAAAGCCCTACTCCCCTTGATCAACCTTGACCAGGTGTAAGTAGCAGCTGAATGAACACAGGCTACACAGAAATTCCACTGGAGCATGCAGGCCTTAACAGAGGAAGCCTCGAAGTGGAAACCTCAACCTCCAAAATCTGAATTAAGTTTCCCTTCGCTTTGGCTTAACCAAACACCCTGCTTCAGTGCTTCACATTCAGAACACGGCAATCTGCCACCTAGTCCCATATGGTAAATGCTGTTCCCTCAACCTTACTTGTCCCTGTCTCACCTCAACCTCTTTTCCATTTCATTGTACATCTTGACTTTCCAAATTGAAATCTAGCAGCTCCATGTGCTGTGCTGTGTGAACTTGAAAACTTCAGCCTCTTCTCTGTTCCTCGGATTTCTCCATTTCTATGAAAATTTTTAAACAAACAATACTGACTTAGCACAGTAGCAACTGTGAAGATTAAAGATTACATAACAACCAAGTTGTAAAGCCCTCGGAAAGCATAAAATGCTGCAGGAGTAATTATTATCATTGTTATTAATCACCTCAGTTCATCACATAGAGTAAACACGAGATAATAAAGAGGCGATTCTTAAATGCAGCATCAGCAGCAAACCCATTTATTACAATGCTATTTGCTTGGATTCCATTACAGTTATAAAATTTTACGCTCATCTAGCACTTTTCATCTGAGAATGTCAAAGTGCTGCACAAGCACAGGCTCTAATTACAC
Source organism: Pteropus vampyrus (assembly GCF_000151845.1). Taxonomy (NCBI): domain Eukaryota; kingdom Metazoa; phylum Chordata; class Mammalia; order Chiroptera; family Pteropodidae; genus Pteropus; species Pteropus vampyrus. The sequence goes on along the minus strand of NW_011888861.1, from coordinate 4,946,949 downwards.
TAATCCTCCCAACACGACTGGGAAAGCAGCAGAGAAAGGCCACTTCCAGTTGTGTAACTCGCCATCTAAGCAGATCCTGTCCAGGTCTGGGAAGTCTCCCTGCTGAGGGTTGCATCTAGAAACTTCCAAAATTTGGAAAAGTTCCTAGGTGAGTCATATCTTTCTTTTTCTTTTTTCTTTTTTTTAAACACAAGTAATTAATGTGTGATAGATGCAATACAGAGATTTGAATTTTTTTCTTCCGTGTGAGGATTATGTATCCAATCGATGTCTTGCAAGTAACCCACATGCCTGAATCCCATTACTTTGGCCCACGATTTATATGTTTGCCATCAAACAGAGTCTGAAAGAAAATCTTCCGTGTCTTATTGTTTGTAATGTTTCCAGCCTGGAAGTTTTCATACAGTGATGATTACTAATGATAGTAAAGATTGTATACATTCAGCAATACAATGAAAACAATGTATGTTGTCAACATCTTGTCACTTTGCCAATGTAATACTCGTCTGGAAAAAAAAAAAAAGCCCTAGCTTTAGAGAATTCCTATATTTACAATATTTCTAATACTTTGTTGTAGGTTTTGGTTTAAGTAAATTGATGGTTTCAGCTGTAGTAATAATTCTGCCCTATCACTAAAAAGAGCAGAACAAATTATACTCTTGGGATTTTGCATTATTCTACTTTAAAAAGCATGTTGCTAACTCCAAGATAAGGTAAATACAGCCCAGACTGTGCGCAAAATGACCCACTAAGGCCCGGAAAAGAAATAGTGAGATTTTTGTTCTGTTTACTTTATTCTATTTTATTTTATAAAAAATAATGAAATTAATTTTACTAATATGTTATCCAATTTGAGAATAAAACCCATAGATATACAAATAAAATATTTTTTACTGATACTGGACAAATAAAAATATTTGAAGAGTTCAAGTAAATAATTAGAAATACTTATATTGTGAAAGAGGAGTGTATCTAGCTCAGACTCTACTTCTTCATTCATACTGGAAATATTGGGGTGGGGGCGTGGAGAGCAGTGAGTATTTATCTAAAAGGACTTGCTAAAAGCTCCTGAAACCAAAGAGGACTTGTCAAGCTGAACTATTATTTCAGTGCTCATCCACACAACAATTAGAAATGATGTAGGCTCCCCACAAAGTTCTAACCACATTTAATTGTGACCAAAGTGGGTTATGGGGCATTTTCAGAAACCAAAGAACCTACGTCCAAAGTAACACTGCTTTATGTAAAATTAATAGTAATAATAATAATAATAATATAGTAAGTTCCTGTGAATGAATTCCCTTCAAAAAAGATCTAACTCCAGTTCTGGAGTCAGAAGACCCAGCTTAGTGTATCAGCTGCATACCCACGGGAAAGTCCCATCCCCTAAGTGTGTCTCCTTATCCATGAAATGGAGTTAAAACTCTACCCTCCAGAACTCACAGCCCAAATACAGCCCCGCTCCAGCCAGGTCAGAGTCAAAGCCCCTGACTCTGGGGGAGAAGATAAAATCCTTCTCACCTGCTCCTCACCCCAATCCGGAGACATGTAGTTTCTTACATCAAGACCTATGGTTTCTTAAGAAGAATTTCCACAGTAACCAATGTTGGGGGCAGACAAAGGCAAACATAGGGAAAGAGCCTAAGAGAAATAACACCGCAGAGAGAATGGCAGGACCTCAGGAGAGCAAGGAAGAAGACAAGTGGCTGACAACTGGATCAACAAGGGCAGTGTTTCCTGGCACTTATTGGAAGACACCCCAACCAATATCACCCTTTGGCAATTTATAAACACCTTTGCACAGCACTGCCCAACAGGAATATAATGCATTCCATACACGAAAATTTTCTGCATTATTTACAATAGCAAAAGGATGGAAACAACCCAATGTCCACGGGAAAACAAAGAGTGGTGTATACACACACACTGACACACACACACACACACACACACACACACACACATATTATTCAGCCTTAAAAACAGGAAGGAAATTCTGACAAATGCTACAACATAGAGGAAACTTGAAGACATTATGCTAAGCAATAATTCAGTCACAAAAAGACAAATATATTATATGATTCCACTTATATGAGCTACCTAGAATAGTCAAATTCATAAAGATGGAAAGTAGGATAGTGGTTAGAGGGGAGATATGGGGCATTAGTGTTTATTTGGTACAAGTTTGGAAAGATGAAAAAGTTCTGGAGATGGAGATGATGGTTGCACAACAATGAGAATGGACTTAATGCCACTGAACTATATACCTAAAAATGTGGGCTAAATTAAAATGGTAAATTTCACCTTGTCTATATTCCACCACGACGAAAAAAATTTTTTTCTAGTAAGCGCATTAAAAATTTTTAATAAACAGGGGAAATTAATTTTAATAATATATTTTCTTTGACCCAATATATTAAAAATATATCATTTCAACATGAAATCAAAATAATTATTGATAAGGTACTTTACATTCTTTCTTTCATACTTTGTCTTGACATTTCAATATTCATTTCATACTTATGAAGTGCTCTCAAAATGAGACCAGCCACATTTCAAGTGCTCAGTAGCCTCATGTGGCTTGTGTCTACCATACTCATGACCTAGAGGAGGAAGAGCTAGAACAGCTACATAATCTGGGCCCCTGGCCACTCTGCTGTGGGAGTCCTCGAAAGAAAACAAAGGGAAAGGGAAGGTCATTTTTCTACTGACGAGATAGAAACCTGGAACTGTAGGAGAAAGTATTCAGTAACATGTGCAGAGCAGAAAATAATGATTTTTAACATGTCCCAAACATTTACAATGTGCCATGCACTAGTCTACTTGACAGACCTATGTATGTTCATTTAATTCTCACAGAAATCCTGGGAGGGAGATTTACTAGCGTCATCCCCATTTTAAAGATGAGGAAACAGGCACAGAGAGAGTGAACTGGCCAAGTTCACAGAGCTAGTAAGTAGCAGAGCTGGGACTAAAACAGGGCTGTGCCTTTAACCACTACACCTTCCTGTCTTCCCTTGAGTGTGCCATAGTCTCCAGACTAATCTAGAGGCTGAGGAGTGTGGAGAATGGCAATGGCCCAAGGGATCTTCAAGCTGCCACCTCCTGGTACCCTGCAGGTAAAGTGGCAACCTTGGCTGGGAGAGAAGTAAGGGCAACGGAGCCAGCAAGATTTCCTCTAGACCCACAAGTCAATGAGACCTACGGACATTCAGGTTAGATATGTCAGTGAATCACAAGTTATGACTTATGTTAGATATAGTGTCAGATACTTGGAAGTTTTCTCTGGCTCTAGCCTCTTTTGAGATTAGAAGTATTTTTCCTAAAGAAACTGGATAGCTGAACAATCAAATCCATGACCTGTCTGGAAAAGCCCACAGCAGACAGAACTTGGCCTATAGAGTAAATCCACTGGTATTTCTTTCTCTCTTCCTCCATGCTCTGCTCTGAAGTGCTGTAAATCAAAGAAAATGAAACTCATGTAAAATAATGTTTATTTCAGGACATGGTGACTCCTCAGCCAGAGAACTTAAGACACCAACTTTCCATGTTTTGGGTGATGTAAATCAGGTCAGGCAGAGCTAATAAACAGCACAAGAATAAACAGCTTAATTTATCCTTCAAAGACAGAGGAACCAGCCTAGCTCGGGTAGAGTATCCATATCACATGGATGAAATTTCACTTCTGATTATCATGTTAGTGCTACACAAACCCCCAACCTCCCACCGAGCCAGCATAGCAGAGGTGAACCATTCCCTATTCTGTCCCGATTGTCAACTGCTCTTATCACGGCAGAGTTCATGCTGAGCCACTACTGAGCTTGACAGAAAATAACAATAACAACAACAAGAAGCCCTGCCTGGAAAATTATCGTTTTTATACACAATACAGATCAGTTTGGTAGACAGTTTCCAAAACATCCACCAACCCACAAACATGTTCTCCAGTCTTACCCTAATAGATGCAAGCATACCCCAAGGGCACACGCTCCTTCTCCAGGCCACTCATAGTCTTACACAAACAACATAATTAGTAGTATGCTTGCTTCTATTAGTCAGCAAAGAAGAACAAGAATGGCAGGAAGAAAAAAATGGATTCCCAAGTAGAGAAATTCAAGTTGGTATACTTGCAAATTAATTCCTATTATACAAATATGATACACATGTTTTGGGACATTTAGAAAACACAGATAAGAGGAGGAATGGGTTTGTCACCAAGTCTGGAAACTAATTTATATTTCTGTATAATTTATTTCAAAAGGTAAGTGGCAAGACACAGCTTCTGAATGATTATCTCAAAGTTCACTAATATAAGGAGAACAAATTTATCGTTGAAAGTCTTTTCACCAAGAACTTAACCAAGGTCAAGAACATCTGGTGTTCCAGACCCACTGGAGTTTGTTTGGAAACCAGATCCAAATGTACAAAACAGGAGGTTTGCTTAGAAAACTCTCACTCTCATCGTCCTAATCTCAGACTCTCACTCAGAATGAAGAGGGTAGGAAAAGCAAAGAGAGGCAATTGAAAGTAAAAATATTTAGTGTTGATATCCAAGTTGGACCTCGAAAAGCTAGGGTTCCTTGTTCCTTTTCGGTGGCTACTTTCTACCCTTTAGGCCACTGTTCTCAGGGAGTAATAGCAAAGAGGTTGCAAATCCATACTCATACCAAATAGTTTCCAACAATAAGATAATTAAAAGTATAACAACTATCATACTAGACTCACTAAATTCTTTGATATTAACAAGGGGTCCTCACTCTCATAATATTTGAGGGCCATTATTCTAGTCTGTCTTTGACTCCTAAGACTTTACCTCCCAGCTAGGTCCTAAACATCTTCACGGAGAGGATGCTCCATGAGCCTTTTCTACCTATGTGGTCCCAGACACCACATCTCTCAGTGCAGGGCCTCAGTTTCTTCTTAACACTGTCATTAGTCATAGTGATGGCAGTAAGTGACACAAATGGAATTTCTAGCCCTCAAAGGTAATTTTTGGTAGAGTGAAATAATATATGTCCATTCCCTAAAGACATTCATTTTTTAAAAAGATGTTACCTTAATGATGTCAAAACATCTCAAGAACAAATACAGCCCCTAACTAGTCAGCCACTTACTAAAGCTGTGTCCAAATTGATTCTCTCGTCACAGAAAACTCTATTGCAAGTCTGCCAAACATACAATTGCTCACATAAAATCAAGTACTCAAGATCATGTTTTCTGTTTCCATTGTCTCCCATCAGAGTTGTACTTATTTATCCAATCTCAGATTCTCAAGTTGCAAAATGGATTAAAATTGATTCCACTGAGAATGTTTGAAAATTTTTAGAGATGCTATAAATTTAAAACTTTGTTCTGATTGTGAAGTAATATCACATTAATATTTACCTTGGAGCTAATGTGAAATAAATATTTGAAAAATATGTATAAAATATTTTGTAAATATATCATGTAAAAGAAATTTTTTTGTATTATTTTTCACTCCCTAAATCATGTCAGCTTAATCTAGGAAATCGCTGGACAGATATTATGTAGTACTTTGTCCCTAATGAGACTCCAACCAGCAGACAATTATACTTGGTGTCAGAGACTTGGATTCAGATCTCAGCTATGTCTCTTACAGGTTTCCATATTGCTTTGAGTCATTTTCCTCATTTACAAATAGTAATATTCACAAGATTGCAAAAGGGATTGAATATAATAATGTATGTGAAAGCAAAAGTGCTGTGAAAATATTAGCTATTATATTAGTGCACAATCCATTATTCTTCCAGTCCAACTAGCTAGTCAATAACCACAACTTTTTTTTTAATTTTTATTTTTATTATGGTGACATTGGTTAACAGAATCCAGTAAGTTTCAGGTGTACAATTCAACTGTAAGGCATATATATACATTGCATTGTGTGTTTACCGCCCAGTTAGATTTCTTTCTGTCATCACATATTTAACCCCTTTTACCCCCATCTACACCCCTCCCTCAATAACCACAACTAATCTTAACTATAGTGAGGTGTAGGCAAAGGGGTATAATCACACCTGGCCCTACCAGAAACATCTGTAAGCCTCTGTACCTCTCTTATCATCAGTAACCCCTACTGAGGGAAACAAAAAGTAGCCTCCTACCAAAAAAGGTCAGAGATTCTCACCGTAATAAGTCTGTCAATGCTAGTTTAGCAGTTGACACTTGCTAAAATATTTTTTCATAAAAACCCAACATCAGAACATCTCTATTTAGTTCTTGGGAAAATTGCTATTTCATGTCTTGAAGATAAAGGAAATAAAATAGCACACTTGTTACAACTAAGTATTCTTCTGTCCCTCCCTGTTAGCATTTGTCATAGTACACATGCCATATTTGTACCTGCTATAATCATGACAGTTGAATGCATGACCATTTGCCTGACTGACTGGAGATGAATTAATTCCTGGGTGCTTTTCAAAGTTGTAGGCAAGGAAAAATTGTTTCTAGGTGACATTTTTTAAAAAATCAACACTAAACTTTGGATTTTAGAAAATATAGAGGCCCCAAGATCAAACAGCTTCCCTCCATATATGTTATCACCATTTGAGTTACAATCAAATTGAGATACTGGCGGATATTGTAGGACCACTCACCTTTTTGAGCTTTCATTTAAAAGGAGAGTCTCAAACTCAAAATAGATTAAAGACTTAAATGTAAAACCCAAACCCATAAAACTTCTAGTAGAAAACATAGGCAGTAAACTCTCTGATATTGCTATTAGTAAATTTTTTTTTCTGATATATCTCCTCAGACAAGGGAAACAAAGAAAAAATAAACAAATGGGACTACATCAAACTAAAAAGGTTTTGCACAGCAAAGGAAATCATCAACAAAACAAAAAGACAACCTACCAAACGAGAGAAGATATTTACCTACAGTACATCTGATAAGGGGTTAATATCCAAAATTCGTAAAAAAAACAAAAAAACAAAAACAAAAACAAAAAAACTCATACAACTCGACAACAACAAAAAAGTAACAATTTAATTTAAAAATGGGTGGAAGACTTGAATAGATATTTCTCCAAAGAGGAAATACAGATGGCCAGTAGACAAATAAAAAGATGCTCAAGGTCACTAATCATCAGAGAAATGCAAATTAAAACCACAATGAGACATCACTTCACACCTGTCAGATTGGCTATCATCAATAAATCAACAAACAAGTATTGGCGAGGACGCTCAGGGAAAGCAACTCTTGTCCACTATTGGTAGGACTGCAAAGTGGTGCAGCCACGATGGAAAATATTCTAGAGGTTCCTCAGAAAATTTAAAATAGAACTACCTTTTGACCCAGCAATTGCACTTCTGGGTATTTATCCAAAGAAAACCAAAATACTAGTTTGTAAAGATCTATGCACCCCTATGTTCACTGCAGCACTATTCATAACAGCCAAGATATGGAAACAACCTAAGTGCTCATCAATAGATGATTGGATATAGAAGTTATGGTTCATATATACAGTGGAATATTACTCAGACATTAAAAAATAAAATGAAATCTTAACCATTCGCAATGACATAGATGGACCTAGAGGGTATTATGCTGAGTGAAATAAGTCAGACAGAGAAAGATAAATGCCATATGATCTCACTTATATGTGGAATCTAAGGAACAAAAGAAACAAACAAACTAAAAGAAAACACTCACAGATACAGAGAACTGGTGATTGCCAGAGGGGAGGGAGTTGGGAGCCTTGGTGAAAAAGGTGAAGGGATGAAGACATACAAATTAGTAGTTACAAAACAGTCACAGGAATGTAGACTACAGCTTGGGAATATAGTCAATATTATTGCAATGGCTGTGTTAGTGCCAGATGGGTGCTAGAGTAATCGGGGGATCACTTCATCAATATATAAATGTCTAACCATTGTACTATATATCTAAAACTAATATAAAATAATTTTAAAATGCAAATAAAAAATATCTCCAAAAATAAAAATAAAATAAAAGAGTATTCACATTTAATATTTTTATGCAATTACTTTAAGAACTTTTTTTGCTACAAAAGAAATGTGATAATTACAAAAATAAGATAACTTCTCTCATAATCTCACCAATGAAAGATAACAATTAACATTTTGCCACAAAATTTAGTCTTTTTTCTATACATGAATATATATTCTTTAATGGCAATACAATCACGTGCATATGTAGTTTAACCTTTTTCTTCTTAACAGTAGATTGTCTATATACTTCATGTCACAAAATGTTCTTCAGCACCACTTTAAATGTTTTAATATCCCACAATATTTAACCAAGCGTCTATTGCTTGACATTTAAGTATTTTCCAAATGTCATTATTTTAAGCAATGCTGAGCTAGACATCCTTGCAGCTAAAACTTAGGTTACATCCACAACTATTTTCTCAGCATGAATTCTATAGGCAAAATTACCAAATTGATGGGCATACCAAAGTTTAAGGCTGTGTGGCATGTATCCACGCATTTTTGTTTCCCAAAGTGAGATTCAGCCATCTTTAAACAGGCCCAGATATCTCAAAAGTACAGAGTATTATTCACAGAAACTAATCACTGACCTTCTTTACTTCTCATTGATGGACAGATTGAAAGCATTAAGGAGGGAAATGTGTTATTCGAACAAACAATTATTTAATAATTTGTCAAGAACCTACCATGTCTGGCGCATAGCAGCTCCTTCATCAATGTTTCTTGAATGAACCCTAAGTCCCTGTTCTCATTGGGCCGTGTGCCCTGTGGTTGCTGAGCAGTTTCTGCATGATCTCTTAGCATGCTCTGTATGAGAAATATGGGTCAGTACCCATTGGCCAAGTTTTCCCAAGAACTACACACATATACACAAAACCAAAATAGACATCTAAATACAGTCCCAATAAATTTCCTAACCAACATCTAAGAACCAGTTTTTAACACCACCCATAGGGAGGTGTTATGCTTATATAGGGATAATGAAATAATATCCCTTATATAAATGCTCTTTAACCAAAAGTTAAATCTTCTTCACCTTTCTTGATAAAATTCAACTGTGAAAAAATAAAATACGCTATTACAAATAACAAGAAATATTTTGGCCAACGTTTCATAACCATTTCTAATTTAAGTGCCTAGTTGTTTCCTAGCTATACATGTAGCCACATCTCTATCATCCTAAAATTACTATCCTAACATTCTTTTCCCCTTCTACTGTTTCCAAGAAGTCAGAAGGAAAAAGTCCGTAGCAAAAAAAAAAAAAAAAAAAAATCAAGAAGACAGTTCAAGACTTAAAAAAATTTGACATCTTTTCCACAACCATCAAAAAGTGATTTTTAAAAGTAAGAACCACCCTGGCAATGCCTTCATAGTTTGGCAGACACTGTTCCTTCTGCAAGAGCATAAATTTAACACAGAAAACATCGTTATGGGCTGTCAGAACAAGTTACTACTGAATGGCCATTGAATGGGACACAAATTCAAAAAATTAATCATTGCTCTGCAGTCACCACCAGCACCTCCGAGGGAACTTGCATTGGGTAAACAACTTGAAATCACTCATTTAGCCAATTAAGGTCATTGCAGAACTCTGTGTTTAGAGAGCTGGGTTACGGCTCTCATGTAGCCTGAGATTCACTTAGGACCAACAGACCACACACCCATGACTGGGCACCATGTTCTCAGTCCGGCCAGGTGCTGAAACCCTTGAGGAGCCAAACTGTGAAGCCCTGGATGGCATGGAGTAGGCCTTACTCTCCTTCACAACCACTGTCCCTAGCACAGGACCTAACACTGGATAAATGAACCAAAACCCTATCAAAAGTTGTTCCCTCTGGAGGGTAAGTTTTCCACTGTTAAAGGTTGTGTAGAGCAGCAAAAGTGAAAACGATTGTTTCCCAAGATCTCAAGTTGACTCTCTTGATCACTAGGGATAACCCAGGGAAAGGCAGCGGAGTATCCCTGTTAAAATCCCTCCTTTGTAGCCTACAGCCATGCCACCCTGAACAAGCCCAATCCTGTCTGATCTTGGAAGCTAAGCAGGGTCTAAGCCTGGTTAGTACTTGGATGGGAGAACAACTAGGAAGACCAGGTGCTGTAGGCGTAAAAAATAAAAATTAAAAAAAATAAGGGATTGTAAGCTGACAAGGTCCTTGCCATCTGTGAGGTCAACCGAGGGTTGCCTTGCAATAAAATAAAATCCCTTCTTTGCATGCACCCTTCTACTGTTTGCTGCCTTTATTCCTAAGAGTACAGAGCCCTAATATTGCCTGCCAGTTTGCTCCTCTCAACTCAGGCACGTTTTCATTCAGTTTTTGGCTCTCTGAGACATGCTTTACATCTTATTTTCTTAGGACTCCATTTTCAGGAGAGGAACAAATCCAGCAAACCTGTGTTTTAATTCCAGTTAACTTCTATGAACCTTAATTTCCTCATCTATAAAATGGAGGTATTTCCCACATCAGGTTACATAAACTACTTAACATGGGGTCTGGTGCAATGCTTAATAAACAGTAGCTGGTGTTGTTATTATTAAAGACCACAGAGGAACCTAGTGGTTTAGATTCATGGAGGAAAGTAGAAGTTGAGGAGGCCTTTTAAAAATAGCTAAAGCAGGTCCTAATTTTTGATCTAAGCAAATTAAACTAATCATGATGGTTTAATGGATGGTGATGGGTGTAGTGATCTGTGGGAAGAGAATCAATTTAGCTAGGAGGGCTAATTATTTAGGTTTAAAAAATCAAAATTGAACTAGAAAAGAAGTTATAAGAAAATAAAAAAAGAGCCTCCCTCTCTCACGCACGCACACACACACACACACACACACACACACACACAACACACACACACACACACATGCACAGAGCTTTCAAGCATCCTTGAAGTTGATAAAATGGTGACCCTAATACATTAAGAAAAATGCCCTAAACCAGCTCAGAGTGAAAATAAACATGACTGAGCAATAAATTAGGATCTCCTTCACTCTCCTCCTACCTCCCACAGTCCATATGGAGGCTTTGGCATAATCAAGACCCACTCCCGCCCCCTCTGCACATGCCCTCCCCCAGGTGACTCCAGGCCCAGGCATCCAGGGGCGCTGGATAAACATTAGCTGATGCAGATGGAATGAGCAGATGTCTGGAGTCCCGAGCCCAGGCTGTGAGGGACAGACAGTGAGAGTGAGTAGGAGGCTTAGAAGAGAACAGGCACTGTTTTCCTGCCCATTCCCCTGATCCCTGAGTGCCAACAGTGGGAGGAAGTGCTCATTCCAACACTTGGTGACCCCTCCTAATGCCTCTCCTTATACCATGACTCCCAGACATGCTCCTAGACAAAGCAGTTTCAAGTTCATTTAATCCCATCTGTCCATGTGACAGATGAGAAAACTGAGACCTAGAGGTTTTAAAAGGCCTTGACCAACCTCATACACCAGCTTATTGCAAAACCAAAAACAGATTCCAAGTGTCCTGCGTTCTAAAGCAGTCCTCTTTTTTTATATTCTATTGCTCCCATAGTGGGACCAAAGATCGTTCATCCCATTTTTACAAAGTACTCACTATGTGCCAGGCACTGTGGTGGATATTTGAAACAGTGAGATTTTTCCATGGTAGTAATAAAAGATCTCTCTTCAGATGACCAAAAAAAAAGAACAATTACCCTGAGAGCTTATGGCCCTTCCACATGGAACAACTGATAAGCACCTACTATGTGCCAAGTTCAGTACTAGGTGCCTGAAAAGAAAGAAATAGATAAGACACTCTCTCTCCCTTCCTTGCGGTACTTCTAGTTGAAGTTAGACTCCACTAACAGGGATAAACAGAGAGGAGACCATGAATTAACATGAAATAAACATAGATAACAAATAGACAAGATTAAATATTTAGATTATGTATTGGCCAGGGGTTAAGTGGATTAATGGAGTGATGAGTTGGGCAGAGTTATGAGATTTCCATGTTTAGACAGGGTGGATTAGGCTGTCTAGCATATGGAAATGCAAATCGAAACCCCTATCATCAGCATTAACACCCTCCATTCATCTCTAGAGATGCCTTTTTGTCAAAGGGTGGAAGGTGCAGGACAGACCATGTCTCCTCATCTTTACAACATCCTGGTGAGTCAGAGAGCCAGCACTGTAATTCCCAGGCTCCTGGTGAGGAAACAGATCCAGGGCAGGGAGTAGGAAAGTCAAGAGCTACTATAAACCTAGTCCTGGCCCCACTTCACTTCCAGTCCAAATGCCTCCAGAGCACTTGCATAATTCAGACAGGCACCAACATGATGACACATTGTAACACAGCCCTTTTGATCTTTCGCCTCAAAGGAGGAGAAATTGTGAGTTACCTTGTAATTATTTCCCAAGTACTTTAAATTGTTGGATTCTCTATAGAGCATAAGTTTCTTAAGGGCAGGGATGTACCTTGAATGTCCCCTGGCACTTGCAATAGGGCTATGAAACACTGGAGATACTGCAGATGTATACTTTCTTGCTGAACGAATAAATGGTCACAGAAGAAAAGGGTGGCTGTGCCGTCGATCAGGTGCTGTTCTCACAGCCCATTCATTTCCTGTCCCACACACCTCCTTATGAAGCTTGTTCCTGAAACAAGTCTCTGCCAGGTCAGTAATTCATTTGGGTGCCCCTGAAATCACTTGTTTCACTCCACTGCCAATAGAAACAAAAAGGAGTTATTCATAAAGAACTGTGAGAAATGCCTGAAGATCTTGAAGATCTTGCTACTTTGTTTTTCTGGATAGAGGAATTCCATAATCATATTCGCATGTGCATCCCACAGATACTGTTTGTCAAAGACTAATTAAAGGCACAGGCACTTGGTTCCGGAGCCCAATTTGTATTTGCTCCTTCTTTTAACTTTTCTCTCAAACCAACACCCACTTATTACCCAAGCAAATTAGGAAGTAGAGTCTACAGTCTCTTTCTAAAATAACAACATGTTTCTTCTTCATAGCCTTAGATCTTTTAGCCCGTACCTTGTCTGTCTTCCAGGCCCCTACTATGAGAGACTGATAATTTGCAAAGCAGTTCTGAGAGAGGTAAAATGTGGATATAGTGGAGTGGAGTGAGTGATCTGGGTTTGACTCTGGGGCCTGTGGCTGCATTAGCAAAATAATTGCCTTCCGAATGGAAGCTTTTGATTCACAGAGGACAAACCGAGGCCCTGGGACATTAAATAATCTACCTTTTAAACAAGGCTTTACTCTCTCACCTCCAAAATGAGATAACTGTTCTAGTCATTCTCAAAAGTGTATTCCAGCTCCATGCTTTTGACAAGTTTACCTGACTGTTATCTCCACCACCACCACCACCACCCCACCATCCCAATAAACTCTATCTTGTGAGATAAGGTGAGGTACCTCACCTCTTCTTACTGGGAACTGTTCCAATCTTACCATGCATTACCTGCAAATGGTTGCCAGGTGTGGGCAAATAGACTGTGACCTTTATACGTCCTCCTGTTAGGTGTATTCTGCCCACTGTTTTGTTTCCCTGTTAAAGTACCCTTTATCATAACCCTACACAGAATCGAACTTGATTCCTGACCCTGGACCATCTGTTCCACCCACTACTCCTTCAATTCCTGCCAATTCACCTACCATTTCCCCCAGAAGGATAGTGCATCCTCTGTCTTTATCTCTCTTCCAGCCCTCATTGTCCCTACAACTGATTTTTCCTGAGCACCAACTTGCCTCTGGTTCATCCTCGTCTAGGTCTTCAAAGTAAATGTGTCCGTTACTGCTTCCCTCATGTGTTGTTTGCTCAATCAATGAGAACGTAACGTAGAGCCCTGAAGTTCTAAGGGAGTTTCAATCCTTGAAAATCTGACATATATTGCTGTCTTGGTAAGTCTACAAAAGAAATTGTTAGTTCAAGTTTGGCCTTCTTTGGCAGAACGAGGGCAATATTTAAAGGGGAGGAGCTGGGACGTCCCTCAACAGTTAAAATATTCCTTGAAAATACAAAGTGACAGATTGACTTCATTATCGTGGATTTTTTTTTTTTTTTGTAAGCAGAAAAAACATTTTTCAATACTCAGGTTATGTGCTTCAAACATTGTCCTGACATCTGTTCTTTAAAAACACAATAGAAGGCATGCTTTCAAGTACAAACACAGATAAAATATGGAAACACAGCTCTGTATTTCTGGGCTAGGCACATGCTAAGTAATAGGGATTTGCATGACTAAGCTTCTACTATGCTGACATATGCAAAACTCAGAAGCAATCCAATCATTCTTCTTAGTTTGACAATGTTTAAATGAGAAACAGCCTTCACCCTGGATCTGAAGACTTGTGAGCTCACATGAGAATCTGATCGCACCTAATTTAATAGCAATTTTAAAACAACTCTATCTAAATATTAGGTCTCCTTAGCACATAGTGATGCAGGCAGTGATTTTAGTTATAGGAACAAAAAGTCAGGGGAGATTAAACCACGGCAATCTGGACACAAGTCACCTGAGATTTGGCTCAAGTTGATTTTTAAGATATCACCTTTATTTGCAAAAGTATAATAAAATCTGGGACCTAATGAATATTTATTCTGAAACTTATTTCATGCTAAGTTTTTGTAGTGACATTTTTTTCTTTTCTTTTAACATATGCTATCTCTTAATAATAAATGAATTCTCAAAAGCCTAGTAAGTTAAACACTACAGTGACAGCCTCTGTTTTGTTATTTTCAATTACCAAAAAAAAAGTGGATTAGGGGTTCTCATCAAATTATTTTTCCCAAAACATCAATTACTTGCCCCAGTAAAGACTCAGAGTTTGAATTTCTTGAACCAGTCATAATTTCACATTTTCTGTTGCCATTTCACAATAGGTAATTAAAGTGTCCTGGAAATTCTTAGTTATCTGTTCTGGGAGGGGAAAAGCATCCAAATGAACTGAAACCCTGTGTTAGATAGCATATCTGGATGTCGATTGAGGAAATTCTTATTGCTCAGGCCTTGAGAAAGAGTTTGCGTGGCCCACTCTCACCTAAATTATTTTATAGGACAAAAACACAGCCAAGCCTCAGGTCTTGCTGGTCTAGCCTGATGAACCTGAATCAGGACTGACTTCCTCTAGTGTTTCCCCATGTTGCGGAGGAGCCACTGGCTCCAGTTCACTCTTAGAAATGGGCGTCCTTCCTCCTGCAAAGAATTGCTAGCCAATAACACCTGAGACCCATTTAACAGAGCCTAGCAAAAAAGAAAAGTGTGTCTTGCAGGTTGCTCTAGCACCAGCCTGTGTAGTGCCACTCCTGGGAACTCCCACCTTCCCTCATTAGAAACAAGACTAGTGATGTGGGAGGAGATTGTTGGCCTCGAGTGTCTAGGGTGTGATGGTTCTCAAGCAGTGGGAAATAAATGCTGGTGCTTTCAGAGTGGCAGGGACCTGCCCACGCAGCTTCCAGTGATAAAGCAATACAAGCACAGAAGAAGTGGAAACACCTGCCTTCTAATCGACCTCAAAAGACTGGATAATAATTATTTCAGCAATGATTATGAATATCTGAAGATCAATGGCCCCTCCTTGAGTTTTCAGGACCGCATAGGCCTCCAAGTCTCTCACATCAGTGCTTCCCAAACCGTATTGTGCGTGCAGATCACCTGAGTCTCTTGTTAAAATGCAAATTCTGATTCAGTAGATCTAGGGTGGGACACAAGATTCTGTATTACTAACAAACTTCTGAAGACCACATTTTAAGTAGTCTCTAAATCTGTTCAGGCTGCTTATAACAGAATATCATAGACTGAATATAAACAACACAAATTTATTTCTCACAGCTCTGGAGGTTGGGAAGTCCAAGATCAAGGTGCTGGCAGATTCAGTGTCTGGTGGGGTCCCACTTCCTGGTTCTTCTTGCCATGTCTTCACATGGCAGAAGGGGTGAGAGAGCATTCTGGGGTCTCTCTTACAAGGATACTAATCTCATTCATGAAGGTGCCAACTCATGATCTATCTAATCACCTCCGAAAGGCCCCACCTTCTAATACCATCACCTTGGGAATTAGGATTTCAACATATGAATTTGGGGGAAACATAGACATTCAGTCCGTAATGGGTCTTATATAAACAAACCTAGGGATGTGGAGAAGCCCACCATAGACAACTGATTGGTCAAATTATCAGGCTTGGGAAGTGGCTGCCAAGAAACCAAATTCAATTTGAATTAGAAAAGTAAGTGAGATTTCCTGCATCTATGTGTTGTGGAGCAAATGCAATCTCACTTCTCATACATGTTTGGCACTAGTAAGTTAAAGCTTTAAAACAACTGTTACCCATCAAAATAGATTAGTCAGCAAGGACCAGCTCTTGGTGTGAGTACCCAGTCTCCATGGCAGCAATATATCATCTGCTATCTGCATGTCATAGATTAGGCCTCCATCATCTCACCATCATCTCAACCCAAAGTTCAAAACAAATGGTTCTTCAATTATTGCAGTGCTTTTATATTTTAATGGATGTTCTTTTTTAAAAAGTCTTTTCAGAACCACTTCATAAGATCATTGTTTCCCTACTTCAAAGTTTAAATTCCAAATAAATAATCTTTTACTCTAGAACCATGTTCTGAGCATCTGCAAGATATTAAACATCATGCTAGGCTCTTTACATAGACATTTATCCCCCATGAAAAGTAAATATTAATCCCAGGAAATTGATTCTTAGAGAGTATGAATAACTTGTCCAATTCACTTGGTACTAAGTAGTTGAACTGAAGATTTAAAACTCAGGTCTCTTTTTTTTGTAGTTGTTTTTGTTTGTCTCTACCAGACTACTCCATCGCTGAGTCTTCTCTTGGGTCCCCAGTTAGCCTTGAGGATCATGCCCCTACTTGAGGTTCCACTTCCCAGTGGACTATCTTACCTTTTCCAAATAAAATAGGGTACTCTGTGCCAGGGACTTAATTCACCCTTCTCTAAACATCCATTTAGAGCCTTCCCAGAAAAGGGAAGACCGTAGTCTAAAGTCTAAAGAATATGCTTGATCTTTGATTTAGCTTAATTGTCCATAATTCTAATGAAAATTTCATGAGCCATCTCCAATCCTTTTGGAAAAGCTTCTCTAACAAAGAATTCTCTATTCCTAGAGGGCTGAACATAGCTTCCACAGGATTTAAGACACTGTGGACACTGCCAAGTCTTACCTTTTCCTAAAGGAATAAAAACCCCTGTGGGGGTTCAAGATGACATTTATTCTTTGCATCAAGAATTTTTTCCAGGAATTCACTGAGAATTTCTCTTATTCCTGACACAGTTGACTTCATTGGGCCTACAAGTACCAGGACCTTCGTTTGCTCCTGAAATCATTCATTTTAGATTATATGTCTTTCAACACAAATTGAAGCATCCATGGCACAGATTGCCACTGTACCAGAAGGCAGGTAGCACAGGTAGCCAGAGAGACCTAAATTCAAATTTGACTCTGCAGCTTCCAAGTTGTGAAACCTTGGGCAAGCCACTTAACTTTTCTGAGTCTCAATTTACTTAACTGTAAAATATTAGTAATGATAGCTGATCATTAGGCTGTTTGAGGATTAAGTGGGAGAATCTACGAAAAGTATCTGGACCAGTAAATGAATGGGAGACTTCGAACAAGCTAAAAGATGTCAGTCTTTATTCCTTTCACACTGTTTTATTTTGTCTGAGTGGAGTGATGGGTAGGGGGAATCCCAATCACATTCATATTTCTCTTCCCATCAGCTAGCAATCCATTTTCTGGCAAGCTTTCAGGTCCTTTCCATCTTAGTCAGGCTAAAAGCCAGATAATAATAACCAAAAAAAGAAATCTTATCCATCTAGGTACCATTAAGATTGTAAATTGGGCCACATATAGGTCAAGCTAACATTTTGTTATTCTTTCAAAATGATGTGTTGGGCCATGTCTTGATCATATTAGGTCTTATCTAGATGACCTCTGGTAGTGCTTTGAATACTGCTCAGAAAGTACACATTTAGACTGTGGTTTGCCCACAACTGTGTACCTCATCTATCCACATTTCAGTGACACTTCTTCAGTACCCTATATTGAACTCCTATACTACAATTATTCAAATCGTACTTATAACACAGACCCTGCTTTTTCTTTTGCTCTGTCTCAGAGTTATCCAACTAAAGAAAACTGCATTCTAAGTCTGGGTTCAAATTCAGGTCAAAATGGTTCCTTTTCCCCTCCTCACCATCTCACCATTCACCGCCTCCCGAGGCCCCTAGTATTTAACTTATAGAACTAGGCCCAGGGTTGAATAATTGAGTGAACAATTGTTCCAGCAGATTTAGGCACTGTGTCAAGCGTGCTAGGACACAGGCCATCTGCTTTGTATCTTGACACTTCACGGTGTTTGTTTTCGTCAATTCTCCTAGCTCCCTACAACCTCCTAAGCACCAGCATACTCAGCCGTTCAATAATACCTTTTAACCAGGGAATTCAAAGCAGTGCAAGTTGAGTGACAATAATTAACAGTCCTATGAAATGATGTCTCTAGATAAGGAGAGAGAATTGCAAAGGTAAAAATAGGATTCAGGTGTCCTTACCCCAAAAACATTGTCCATAAAATCAGCTCCACGCTCCTCAGAATGACAGGGATGACTGTCATAGCCTGGGTCCTGTAACTCCACATCACAAACCTTATGTTCAGATGCTCTAGTTCCTTGCTACTTAGAATGTGTGCATGGGCCATTAGCATCAGCATCATCTGAGAACTTGTAAGAAATGCAGAATTATAGGCTTCCCTACAGATGTACTAAATAAGGGTGTGCCTTTTATCAAAATCCCCAGACGATGAAGATGTTGATTGTCTGGGGACTATACTTTGAGAAGCAAAGCTCTAAGATTACCCATCATCTCCTAAAGAAGTCATACATAATCATATCTCCAAGTGTTTGCTCATGTTATTCTTTCTGCTTGCCATTCTCTTCCTCGCTTTCTGTGAATGCTACACAATTTCAGTTCCTATTAGAAATCATCAGAGTACCCATTTAGCACTAAGCAAAAAGAATAGTTAAAAAGTGCTTCTCAGACTCTATATATGTATTTCTAACCACCTTTATTTTTTAAATGCCAGTTTATTAATTTTTTTCATACTATATATACATAATTTTTTAAAACATTTTATTCTTTTATTTTCCCCCTTCCCCCTCCCTTCTGGTAACCACTAGTCCATTGTCCATGTCCATGAGTCTCTGTTGTCTTGTTCATTTGTTGCTTTTCGGTTTATATCCCACATGTGTGACATCATGTGATTTTCAACCTTTTCTGTCTGGCTTATTTCGCTTAGCTTGATTATTTCAAGGTCCATCCATGTTGTTGCAAATGGCAATATTTCATCTCTTCTTATGGCTGAGTAATATTCCATTGTATCTATGTACCACAGCTTCTTTAGCCAATCATCTATCGTATGACACTTTGGTTGCTTCAATGTCCTGGCCACTGTGAATAATGCTGCTATGAATATCGATATGCATATATCTTTTCAAATATGAGTTTTCAAGTCTTTGGGGTAAATACCCAGTATAGGGATTGCTGGATCATATGGTAGATTAATTCTTAATTTTTTGAGGAACCTCCATTTTGTCTTCCATAGTGGCTATACCAATTTGCAGTCCCACCAGCAGTGTATGAGGGTTCCTATTTTTCCATATCCTTTCCAACATTTGTTATTACTTGTCCTATTGATTATAGCCATTCTAACAAGTGTGAGATGGTATCTCATTGCGGTTTTGATTTGTGTTTCCCTAATAGCTAGAGATTCTAACCACCTTTAATTGTGATTAGTTGTCTTTGTGATTTGGTCTCTCCAGCAGGATTGAATTGTTCAATAGTAGAGGTTTATTTATCAATCCGGCATATTACATGTGCTCGATAAATGTTAATTGAATAAATATTGACACTAGCTTCATACTCTTTGTCATTTTTACATGTTCAGTAGGTTCCAGAAGAAGCCATTTAATTTATAAGACATCCTACCAAATTTTAACTTTTGCTGCATTTAGCATACAGCAAATGCCTATGCCTATGTTCTTGCTGAATGACAGGCCATTTCAACACAGAAATTTAAGAGATTATATTTTTGTGTATGTCCTAACAGATGTGCTGAAACAGAAAAATTGTTTGCTCCTAATCATCTTTGGCAGGTGATTATAAATTGCAGAGAGTAAATGTAAGGGCTGATGTGTAACCCACCAATAGAAGTCTTAATGGTCCAAAACAGGCCCTTACAATGTTTTTCTTTCTCAATCCAGGAGCAAACAACAACCTCTGTGGATAGGTAAGTTGATATCCAGAAAAAATATAGTTTTTTTTAAAAACACACTTTTAGAATTAAAGTCATTGAAATAAATCATAAATCTATTGTGTTATTTCCTGCTTCTCATCACAACCTCATTCACGACTATGCTCTAACAGCTTGGTTTGAAATGACTACTACTATGAAAATTTCCTTCTTTTTCAAGGCCCCAGCCAAACCCCACTGAGAATGAAAGAATTATGCAGAGACATGGTTAAAATTTCCCATAAGTTGAATTTTTTATTACAGTGACTGCTGCTTTAAAAGCCAATCTCAATGCATATGGCTTACAAATTATTGCCTCATGTAGGGAAAGCAAAATTATATTTCTCCAAGTAGATGTGCACTTTGCCAAATTCTATGGGGTGGTTTACATGTTTAGAGTTGAAATTCTTTAACAGTTGAGGTGCCTGAAAGGTACTATGGACATCCTGAGAAAACTCATCCTGCATTCTGCATTACTCTGTGCTATGGCTGTCTTGGGCTGCCAGGATATATGTTATGGGACTCAGTCACTGCCAATAGATGACTTGCAAGAGTTTGAGAACTTTATTTTTTTTAATTATTTATTATTATTATTTATGCCTACAGCACCTGGTCTTCCTAGGTGGTCTCCCACCCAAGTACTAACCAGGCCCGACCCTGCTTAGCTTCCAAGATCAGACAGGATTGGGCTTGTTCAGGGTGGTATGGCTGTGGACCACGGACCGTGGCTCCATGGGGGCACGAACCCAGGCCCTTCTGCATGTAAAGCAGATGTGCTAACCGCTACACTATGGAACTACGTCAGTACCACATCTTCTTTATTCATTCATCCATTAACAGATACTTAGGTTGTTTCCATATCTTGACTATTCCATATCTGCAGTTAATAATGCTGTAATAAACACAGGGGTACATATATCTTTTCAAATTAGTGTTTTGGTATTTTTCAGATAAATACCCAGAAGCAGAATAACTGGATCATCTGGAAGTTCTGTTCTTAAGTTTTTGAGGAAACTCCATACTGTTTTTCATAGTGGGTGCACCTATTTACATGTCCACCAATGGTGTACAAGGGTTCCCTTTTCTCTACATTCGCTCCAATACTTGTTTTTTGGCCTGTGAATTTTTTAAAAATATCCTGAGTAATTTTTATGCACATCAAATATTGAGAGCTACTACTCCAGTCATAAATTCCTGAGATTTGTATAGTATACAGCATGTTATAATAGGGATATTCCAAAGCCAAAAAAAAAAACAAAACAAAACAAAACAAAAAACCCTATTAAAATCTCAATAAAACAATATATAAATTCCCTCTAGCTCATTATCTAATGAAATGAAACTTCCATGTAGTAACATACTCATTTTCCATGACTCACCAATTGTCAGCATACATTCCTCCATTATTAAACCCTGAAGGTGATGAATGGCCTGCTTGACAAGAAGAGTTTTCAGACTGGCAAGTGACTAAAATGTTGCTTGGTCCATGCACTGGTTAGAAGATTGTACCAGAAGTCAAAATATCCAGACTGCATTATGGGGTTTCTATTAACTCTGCTCCCTGTAATATTTGTCATTCAATCATAAATGGACCCCATGATAAGTAGGTTTCTCTGGCAAGGTATGATGCACCAGCTGTAATATATATAGTTGTTATTAATATTATTTTTCACCATGGGTAGTTTCTCACTGGATCTCAATTCCACTAGATAGTCTCCCTGTCTTCTATTTTGAGTGTAGAGGAAGGAAGAAAAAGCTGGAAAATATCCTATTGACTCAGTCAAAGAATAAAGAAGAAGTACAATCTAATTTCCCCCTTTTTGAAAAGCCCTGATAACCACCAAAAAGTAAAAAAATAAAAATAAACATTCTATTTTCTTAATAGCAAGTTCCAAATTATCAGTGGGCAATGGAACAAGACTAGCTTTTGAGGCAGGAGCTCCAAGTTTTAGCCCCCACATTGCCTCTTAGCTGATATGGAGGCAAGTCACCCCACTTCTGTACCCGAGTCTCTTCGTCTGTTTAATGCTAGCAGCATCTGCCTTATCTCCAGGGTTTTGTTTGGATAAAATTGTTCATGGATGCAAAATATTACATAAACTCTTATAAAGTCAGGGCTTCTTATCCTGGGATCCATGAACCCCCCAGGCCTTAGCCTCAGGATTTTAGTGAACATCTTGATATTATAAATAAAATTGGACTTGTATATGTGCACATGGGTTTTTGTTTTTTTGGTTTTTTGTTTTTTTCTGGGTAGAGGGTCCATAGCTTTCATCAGATTTCCAAAGGAGTCTATGACCTAAATTAGTATCCAGTTCCTCTTTTCTCTGTAATTAATTACCAAGTGTTTATTGAGCCTTTACCATGGAATCTGTCATTAGTGGTGCAGCTAACCTCCACTTCTCTTCTAACCTGTGAGCAGTCAAGGAAGGTTTACAGGGTTTATATTGGTTTGGGTTTCACTTTATAGGAGGGAGAGGGTGAGGGTCATGTACCAAGAGACGCTTGAGAAGCATTACCTCATCCCTGGGGGAATCTAAACCCACGGGGCTCCCTCCCAAGCCTCCGACAGGGCGGAGTATAAGGCTGTCGGGCCTGTTCTAAGTCAGCGTAACGTGTTTTCCACTCTAGCAACACCTAACATATGGCGTGTGCACTGATGCTTATGAAAACAGTGATTCATCTTTAATCCTTAAAAAAAAACAGTCAACCCTATGTGGCCTTGGCTCTCCTCCCTGAATGCCCTTCTGTTCTCCAAAATGTCTGTGTTGTCACCTGCCTCCACCTTGTCCTGTTTGCTCCTCTGCTTTACCTATCTCGCAGGCTCCTCTTGCCAGCCTTCTGATCTCTGTCTCCTTCCCTTCACATCGCTCTTTCTCTACTTCTGCACAGTCACTGCTGGAGCTTTCAGCTGCATACCTTCAGCCCCCTCTATAAAAACCTTCCCTCTTGCTTCCATGCTTGTTCCTTGCCTGAATGTCCCCTACCCTTGCACCCCTCTCACACCTGATCTATACGAAGCCTTTATCATCTTTCCCTATCCCCCGCCCCTTCAAAGAAATGCCTCCCTATCTGGGGGGTAATGATAAAGTAAGAAGATGAAGGGAAGTGTAGGAAGAGTTGGGTTACAGAATTAATGAGGAGAAGGTGGGGAAAAGAGGCTTGCAGAATAAGAACATTGAGAATCACTCATTTTTTTCCTCCTCTCTTGATTTATTTCACACGGTCTTTTGTTTGATGTTTAACAGGGCAGACGGCAAAGGTGTTATATTCTGAGAGAAGACATAAGTCTTGTGAAAATGAAAGAAGAAAGAGAAGAACAGTGACAAAACTAAAAGAGAGGAAAAGAATAAGGAGATAAAGAGGACTGGAGGATAAGAGTATATTGATAATCTCACAGCAGGTCATCTCATAGTTTAACTCTGTTTCAATCAAAGCAAATCTTAATCAAATAGGCAACGAGGACTCCAGTAGTAAAGAGACAGTCTGGAGACAGAGGCAGCCAATCATTGTCAATGAGACTTGGAACTAAGATAGTCTCGAATTATGCAACAAGGTGTGTCCCAAACATTAGTTGTTGCTTGGGGTTCAAAACACGTTTTCAAATAAAGGTATTATGATTCAGAGATGTCAGACAAAACTGAGTGAATCTTGGTTTCATGTAACGTTGGGCCAGCGACCTCTCCCAGCCTCAAATGCATATGAGGATACCTTCTTAGAAGTATAACTCAATTGCATGATTGTCGTGACAAATAATAATGTCTCTCAAGCACCTGGCATACAGTAGATACTCAATAAATGATGGCGATCACTATTGTTGAAAACCTGCTAGATAGATATGGTGGTTAGAATCACAGGGGAAAACCACAAGAGCTAATAGCCTGCAATCTACTAGAAATAAAGAACTGTGCTTAAAAAAAAAAAATAGATGCCTAACCACCATATACTTAACAACACTTCTAGAGGAAAACATCCAGAGTTTACCCCTAGCAGAAGAGCAGATGCTTCTCCAAGTACAGTTTCCACTGGCATCTGTGCCCCAGGCTGAGATAGAGAGTGGTCCCAGCAGGTTGGGGGTAAAGAGAGAGAGTCAAACTTATAAGAAGTTTCTGAGCTTCAGCTCTTCATCCATAGAAAGAGGACAGTAATGTACACTGTGCACAGGCCAGAAGAATATTAAAAATTGGCCAATATACCCTGTGTTTTGTGGAACACAAGATCTACGGGATATTAATAGGAGTTACCAAAATAGAAAATGATAAGCCATAATGCTAGGTTATGGGTGGACATAAAAATATTGCAATCTACCAACATTTTAAATGCTCACACCTTTTGACACAGCACGCCTGCTAATGACGTGGAGGGGAGAGATTAAACTGATTTCTTACTGCAGAACTTCTTCAAGAGAAAAATATGAAATGTAGCTTTTCTCAAACATATTTCCACCAACCCAGGTGCCTTTTCTCATAGAATATCTCCTGGGACTGGTGTTCCAAGGAAGACATTTGGAAACACTAAATTAGATGGTGTGTGTGTGAGCTGTACAGATGGTACTCCACAAGTCTTTTATTTTCTTCTGATGGTCCCAGGATTAGCCCTAGACCTTCTATCCCATCATCGCCATCTGTTCCTTATGACCAAAGTCTCTCTCCTCCCTTGCCCGCTGCAGATATGATATGGTCCAATAAATTCTCCCCTACCTTCCTGTCTCTGAAGTATAAAGTCCCTTAGAAGTTTTCTAAAGATCTTTATTGCTAATAGCAATAAGAAATAAAGAACAAAAACGTTTTCTCCTCCAGCTGCCTTCTTTTTATTCACTTCTATATAGAATGACAAGGCCAACCACAGATATTAAAGGTGAGCCTCGGTACATTAAAGACTTGAAGTAAAACTCATCCACATTTCAAAGAAAAATTAGATGACAGATCATGGGTTTTCACAAAAAAAAAAACTTGGGGAACTTTTCTGTTTTCAGACTGTGGACTGAACAATAAATTGAAACAGGCTAAAGAACCACAAGCAGTAAGAAGTAGTCCCTGGAGTGACCTTCCTTTTCCTTTCTTGAGTCATCATTAGTCTTTTGCCCAAGGATTTGATGTGGTGCTAGTAAGTAGATGTGAGACTTGTCAAGAAAGGAGAGGACAGAGAGAGGGTCTTCAAATAGAAGATGCTGTATGTTGTAGACAGTGGGGCACTGGTAATTGGGTAGATCCTACAAAGAGAAATAAATCCATGAATGAATGAATGAGAAAATTGGACATAAATTGAGTATGATTCAGAAAATCATAGTGCCTTCAGATTTAAAAGATCTTAACAAGAGTTGGATCTAGTTGATCAAGGATGCCTTGGTGGACCAGGTAAATTGTTCTCCTGTCACAGGAGTAATGAGACTTTCCTTGAAAGATCTAACTTAATCAATCGCCTTTGTTCTAATTCCTTCTCAAATGCACTCACCCCAGCAGGTGCCTGAGGGAAGGTGATTCTAGCAGCCCTGTCAATAGGTCAATAGATCTCAATTTTATTCTAATCTGCCCAGAGAGTCTTCTCTTTGTTTGCTTTTTGTTTATTTGTTTGTTTGTTTTCCTTTGAGTATTGCCTCACCTCCTTCATCTTGATAGTAGGGATTTTCACCAACTAGCCATTAGGGGCTTGGCACTATGACTGTGGAGCCTCTGAAATTCCTTGGATATGAAACAAACACAAGGGAGACTCAAAGTATTGTTATCTGATATAGACAGAGAGGAGGAAAAGAATATTTAATTCTATGCACAGCTGAAAACATCAATATTTACCAAGGTCTCAATTACCATAATTAATTGTAGGGTGTCATAAAGTTCATGGAATGCCACACAACTGATGAAGAATGGATATAATGTTGAAAGCTCATGTAAACTCTGACACACAGTAAAATGGAAAAGTCGTTTGGCTAAGAAAGATAGATTTAAAATTTAATATATTTGTTTAAGTAAAATATAATCAGGAAGGAAAATGTTAATGAGCAAAATATGACCTGCATTTAAAGCCAAACATAAAATTTTTTAAATTATTCATTGCTTTAAATTATGGATTTAAAATTTCCCTATGCTTTACTGTAGATAATTGAGAGTTAACTAGAGACTTAAAGTTTTTTCAGGATAAAGAAATGAGTTCTTAAATTCTTAAAATTTAACTTATGATAAATTTCCTTTCAGTTAAGTATAATAAAAGTAATGGAATTGAGAAAACTAACAAAAGGAAACAACAACTATTAACGGGATGGATTAAAAATTGAGTGTATTTATGGGTAAATGGAAGTCATGTTTTTCTAATTAAGGATGAATTAAAGAACACAATTCTGATTGAAAAAGCTACACATGCTTCTCCAGAACCTGCTCAATCTTATATTTTTTCTCTAATAACCGTTTAATCTATAAAAATCTTTTAATTTTTCTCCTCTTTATTGAAAGATAACATCTACTTTTTCAAATCACTTCTGTTGGTTAAGATTAATGAGTCAGAGGGAAGGTGATCCGGGATGATTCTGCCTCCAGCTGTGGCAGATTAATTTGTAACAGACCAACACTCCCCCTAGGAACAACCAGAAAAAAAAAAAT
Source organism: Pteropus vampyrus (assembly GCF_000151845.1). Lineage (NCBI taxonomy): Eukaryota > Metazoa > Chordata > Mammalia > Chiroptera > Pteropodidae > Pteropus > Pteropus vampyrus. The sequence goes on along the minus strand of NW_011888861.1, from coordinate 4,920,112 downwards.
GGAGATGGGAGAGAAAAGTCTGCTTGAGAGCATCGGAGAGGAACCAAGGCACCTAGGACCTGAGGAGGCAGAATCCCAGAGAGAAGTGAATCTGATATTTGTCAGCCAAAGCAGTTTTTCTCTTCGGGCATTTGATGATCTGGAACAGAGCAGTGGTCAACAAAAAGGCAAATAAGCAATCTGTGCATTATTCATTGATGCAGTGATTTCATGAAAGTAAGTCTAATGTTGGTCAAATATATATTACCAGCAACAATGAGAAAGGCACTACCAATCTTTCTAAGTGAGCACTCCAATGGTATTATGCCTGGCCTCCGTTTGGAGTTGTCAATCTTCTCATAATCGGAAATGAATATTTTAAGGCCTTAACATAATAAACAAGGTAAGTTACCTTGGTGATGAACAGTCTTGTGAGCAAAGGTAAGGAGCCTTACAAACAAACTAAAGGCAAGTGAAAGGTGATGCAGGTTAAGTTCCTCAGAAGTTGATGCTGAGATGAAACTGGCATTAAAAATGTTTGTTAAGGACCAACACCTGCGAAAGGAAGATGGGAAAAAGGAATGAGCGAGCAGAAGAGAAGCTGAAGTGTGATGCAGGCTCAATAAAATTTCAGCTAACCAGGCAGTGAGCTTTAGAGTAACTATTAACCATCTGAGTTGGCCCCCATTGTACAAAATGGCCAGATCTTTATATCCTCCCTACATTCAGTCATGAAATTTAGAATGCCCTGATATGGTATGACTGTGGGCAAGGTGGCTCTCTACAGATAAAACAGACCCTGAAGGAGTGACAGCTGAAGGCTTTCTTCTGACCACACTCCTTACAGATGGGCAGCAAGTCTTTTCTTGAAGGAGGAGCTAGCTAGTGTATTTCCGTGTTTCCTGAGCATTGGTGGTCAAGAAAATGGAGCACATTGTACTGAAGGGGAATGGATTCAGGGAGAGGATGTTGCCACCCAAGCATCTATTCATTCCTCACTCCCAAACATTCACGGACCATTTATACTAGACCTGAAACTCTACTAGGAAAAGCAAAACATAGGGACAAAGTCATAGGAACGCGTATCACCATCAACTTCCTTAGGCTTTGTTCATTCATCTGTAACAAAGGGGAACTCTATTTCAAAGAACAGATTAATTCCCATGAAATGTGTTCACTGTAATCACAAAATTTGGTCAGGATTATGTAAAATCTGAACTTGATTCTCCCAGCTGTAGAAGGCTCAGTAAGTTAAATTTACAGCGTCTACAGAAAGAGCTAAAAATGTGGCTATTTTTATCTGTTTTGTTCATAGCTGTATCCCAGCTTCTAGAACAGTGTCTAGTACATATGAGAAACTCAATAATATTCGTAGTCGGTTACTGAGCAGGGACATAATCACTTCTCTCCTCTTCCTTTTTCCCTGTCTTCTTCCCCCCTTTTCCTATCCTCCCTCTGTTCAGGAACACCTCTAAGCTAAGACTGTGGGTTGGTACACCTGAAAGTGGCTTCCCCAAGTGGCCGAGGCTTCCTCACTACACAGTACTAGGTTCCAAAGGCAAGCGTCCTGAGAGAGAAGGAGCCATACAGAAGTCATAATGCCTTTTGTGACCTAACCTCAGAGGTCAAACTGTATCACTTCCACTACATTATTTTTTGAGATAGTTACAAAGATTTCCCCAAGTTTAAAAGTAGAGAACATATCTTTAAATTGAAGGAATGTCAACATCACATTGCAAAAACATGTGGGGTGATTATATGTGTGTGTGTGTGTGTGTGTGTGTGTGTGTGTGTGTATACATATATATATATATATGTGTGTATATATATATATGTATATATATGTGTGTGTGTGTATATATATATAATTATATATTCCAGGGGATAAATATGAATGTATCCCCTGGAAAATGCAATCTGCTGCCATTACACTCAAACCTTCCCCTGCATTCACATTATCAGCCATCCCCTACCCTAACCTTCACATTTTCTGTGCAGTGTTCAGAAGCTCTGCAATGAAAATATGAATAGAATAGCACTCCTTCTCATTCCTGCTAAAACTCAGAACTGGAAGGGCAAGAAAGGCTAGAGAATGTGAAAGTGGAACATTAGGAATGTTTATATCAAGTTCTACTCACCTGGGCTCTGAGTGACTTGGGAGCAAAGCCACATACAACTGTCATCACTGTCACCTGTGTCAGTTTATTTGTCGTACTTGTTTGGTTTATGTTATAGGGAATAAATCTTCTTGGGAAAGGAAAAGACATTACTATAGTGTTAAAACTCCAGTTTCATTTATTTATAGATAATGCTTGTGGCATCATCAGGAATTTTAAGTTAAATTCATGTATGCTGGGTGGCCCATTTGATAGAAAATGAATTTCAGACTGGTTAATACTAAGGCAGTAATACAATTCTGGGCCTTCGAAGTCAGGGTGCAATTCGATTCTTTTTACTATCAATAGACATATTCATTAGCCATAGTTAAAATAATCTAAAACCCTCTTCCAATAATATGACTAGACCAAAATAACATTCGGAGTGCTTAGAATGGAAAAAAAAATTATTCAATTTCCAAATACAGTACCTTCAATAATAAATGTAAAGAACTCATTCTTGTTTTATTATTGGTATTGCTTCATAATTGTCCTTTATGTTCTCTCTTTATTTCTTTTGGGGGAAGATGGAGAAGGGGGACTAATACAAAAGCAAAGCCACCAACTTACCTAAAGCCATAACTACTCTTCCTGCATCCTAAACCCTAAAGAGAAGTTTCCGCACAAAAAATGAAAAAAAAATTAAACCTTATCCAATGGAATTTAGAGAGCTAGAAATAAAACAGACTTAAAAGTTGTAACAAATACCTTTCTGGTTTATGACCACATTCTCTAACATCTTTTGAGGGACATTTTCTAAGCAAAGGTCCTGTCAGTATCAATAAAGACGCTTTCCTCATTGTTCTAGAATCTATGGTGTCTAGGGTTATTGAAATGTATATATACTGTAGTTCATACTAGAGGATGAAGAGAAAGAGAAAGGAAAGAAGGGAAAGGGGAGCGTGGATTAAAGTGTGGAGTTGCCCCTGGCCCTGCTTTGAACTCTCCCTGGCTTTTTGGAACTTAACCAAGATCAAACAGGCAGTTGCGGCCAGCTCCAGGCCTCTGGTTCTCTGTATAAATTTAGGAGTAGATTTTGAGGTTAAGATTATGAAGTTTTGTGGTAACTTTAAACTGGAAAGTATTGCATTCACCTTTTATATTCCCCAAAGAAAGAAGAAATGCCCAGCCATGTAATGAAACTCCTTTCAATCTGACCATTGTGTTAGGAACAGATTTCACACTGAGCAAATCTTTGCAACCAGACTCAAATGTTTCCCATTAAGGCCCTGCACGGGTATAAATGTACAAGTGCCTGCTGCAAAGTGTGCGATTCTCCAAGCAAAATGTACACATTCAGTGATTTGGGTAGAGTATCAAAAACCTATCCAAGGTTAACATTCATTTGCACTTATTGCCATAGCTTGGAGTTTAATCACCATAAAGCAAGCTCCCTAAATCATCTGGGGTGCGGGAACCCCATTTGATTAGACATAACATGCATGGCTCAAATTGTCGCAGCCTTAATTCCTTGAATAAGAACAGCTAGTCTTCGATGGCTACAACATATCTTACTAGAATCCTTCACAGCATAGCAACTTTTGCTTCGATGTAAAACAAGTGCTAGAAAGTGGAGTTTAAAATTATACAAAAAATTTTAAACTATTAAAACAAGAGATTCTACTCAAAAAATGATTTTTACTAAAGTCCATGATGACTACATTAACAAAGTTTCAATCTGCTATAGGATAGTTTTTACTTCGTTTTTTTTGGGGGGGTGGGGGGTACTTTCCTTCCCCTTTCCGTTGTCCCACAATAAATGTTAAAAACTACCAATTCTTATATAACAGATGCGTACTGGAGGGCCTTAAACCATATTAAAGTTCCCAGGAATAACTACAACAATACTAATGAGAACAGAAACAATGGCACTTATAAGATGCTCTTATCTCAGACTTCAGAAAAGTTCATAGATGGTATCTTATGAATCCTTTTTTGAATAATGGGCCTTGTTATCTCCACTTTATCAGTGGAGAAATCAAGGCTTCCAAAGATTACTTGCTAAGGTCATAAGATTCCTCAGAGCCACCACCAGTCTCTGGTCCCCTAGCAGACAAGCTCATCCTACAGTCTGTCTCATGTTCTCATCTCATAAATCAACTTTGTGTGCACACATGCCAGGAGTAAATTTTTTTTTTTTTTTATGCCTACAGCACCTGGTCTTCCTAGGTGGTCTCCCATCCAAGTACTAACCAGGCCCGACCCTGCTTAGCTTCCAAGATCAGATATTAGGCTTGTTCAGGGTGGCATGGCCATAAACCATGGACCTTGGCTCCACTGGGTGCAAACCCAGGACCTTCTGCGTGTAAGGCAAATGTACTAACCGCTACACTATGGAACCACATTTGCCAGGAGTAATTTTTATAGAGAATCTACTGACTGAAATAAGTGATGAAATAAGAGGGAAAGAGAGTAAAGACAAAAATGAAGGCAGATCTGTGACTCCTCAAAGAAGTTATTTCTACAATTGCTGAAAAGAAGACCATTTTTCAGAGTCTTAGAAAG
>NW_011888861.1:4899087-4915422 GCF_000151845.1 Pteropus vampyrus | reverse complement strand
ATTCATTTGCACTTATTGCCATAGCTTGGAGTTTAATCACCATAAAGCAAGCTCCCTAAATCATCTGGGGTGCGGGAACCCCATTTGATTAGACATAACATGCATGGCTCAAATTGTCGCAGCCTTAATTCCTTGAATAAGAACAGCTAGTCTTCGATGGCTACAACATATCTTACTAGACTCCTTCACAGCATAGCAACTTTTGCTTCGATGTAAAACAAGTGCTAGAAAGTGGAGTTTAAAATTATACAAAAAATTTTAAACTATTAAAACAAGAGATTCTACTCAAAAAATGATTTTTACTAAAGTCCATGATGACTACATTAACAAAGTTTCAATCTGCTATAGGATAGTTTTTACTTCGTTTTTTTTGGGGGGGTGGGGGGTACTTTCCTTCCCCTTTCCGTTGTCCCACAATAAATGTTAAAAACTACCAATTCTTATATAACAGATGCGTACTGGAGGGCCTTAAACCATATTAAAGTTCCCAGGAATAACTACAACAATACTAATGAGAACAGAAACAATGGCACTTATAAGATGCTCTTATCTCAGACTTCAGAAAAGTTCATAGATGGTATCTTATGAATCCTTTTTTGAATAATGGGCCTTGTTATCTCCACTTTATCAGTGGAGAAATCAAGGCTTCCAAAGATTACTTGCTAAGGTCATAAGATTCCTCAGAGCCACCACCAGTCTCTGGTCCCCTAGCAGACAAGCTCATCCTACAGTCTGTCTCATGTTCTCATCTCATAAATCAACTTTGTGTGCACACATGCCAGGAGTAAATTTTTTTTTTTTTTTATGCCTACAGCACCTGGTCTTCCTAGGTGGTCTCCCATCCAAGTACTAACCAGGCCCGACCCTGCTTAGCTTCCAAGATCAGATATTAGGCTTGTTCAGGGTGGCATGGCCATAAACCATGGACCTTGGCTCCACTGGGTGCAAACCCAGGACCTTCTGCGTGTAAGGCAAATGTACTAACCGCTACACTATGGAACCACATTTGCCAGGAGTAATTTTTATAGAGAATCTACTGACTGAAATAAGTGATGAAATAAGAGGGAAAGAGAGTAAAGACAAAAATGAAGGCAGATCTGTGACTCCTCAAAGAAGTTATTTCTACAATTGCTGAAAAGAAGACCATTTTTCAGAGTCTTAGAAAGTTTTAACATAATTTAATACAATTATATGACTCAAATACATACTTCTATTCTGAAAGTTTCCTTTTATCATTTCAGAATTTAAAATATATTGAATTCTTTCTCCTGATATTTCAAACTCAATACAGTGGCCTTCAATATTTTAAAGTGACATTTTAAATTGATTTTAATATGTATTATGTCATACAAAAATATTTATACTGTTACTTTATTGTATACTGATGTCAAGAAACATATAACATAAAAATACATTTCCGCTATTCAAAATATTCAGATTTTGGAGGGTTGATCTGCAATGTTGTAGGAATTATTTCAGTTTGTCTGGAATTCATCCAAAGAACCACTCTTTCTTGTTTTTTTTCCCCCTTTGGTTTTATTTTTTTTTATTTGCTTATTGTACAAGTAATTAGAGTAAGTAATGGGGGGAAAGAGTGACTTTTTTATCACCTGGGAGCATTGCTGGGCTCCAGCAGAACTCTCCTTTCTTCTAACCCTCTACCCATTATTTTTGGTCTCCAGTTTCAATTATCTGAAACTATCACCAAAATGTTCGCTGGCAAGAACTCAAGTGCACATGGAACATTTTCGAAGATAGACCACATGTTAGGATACCAATAAAGTCTCAATAAATTTAAGAAGACTGAAACCATAGCAACCTTCTTCTCTGATTACAATGGTATGAAACTAGATATCAACTACATGAAAAATACTGGAAAATACACAAACACATGGAGGCTAAAAAACATGCTACTAAACAATGAGTGGGTTATTAATGAGATAAGGAAGAAATCAAAAGATACCTAGAGACAAATGAAAATGAGAACACAACAACTCAAAATTTATGGGACACAGCAAAAGCAGTCCTAAGAGGGAAATTCATAGCAATACAGGCCTACCTCAAGAAACAAGAAAAAGCTGAAATAAACAATCTAACCTTATAATGAAAAGAACTAGAAAAGCCCAAAGTGAATAGAAGAAAGGAAATAATAAAGATCAGAGCGGAAATAAATGAAATAGAGTCTAGAAAAACAATACAAAAGAGTAATAAAACCAAGAGCTGTTTCTTTGAAAGGATAAATTAAATTGACAGCCCCTTAGCCAGATCGATCAAGGAAAAAAGAGACTCAAATAAATAAAATCAGAAATGAAAGAGAGAAATAACCACTGACTCCACAGAAATATAATGGATCATAAGAAAATACTATGAGCAATTATACTCCAACAAATTGGACAATCTGGAAGAAATGGACACATTCCTAGAAACATACAATCTCATAAGACTGACTCAAGAAGAAACAGAAAATCTGAACCAATTGATTACCACCAATAAAATAGAATCAGTAATCAAAAACCTCCCAAAAAACAGGTGTCCTGGACCAGATGGCTTCATAGGCGAATTTTACCAAATATTCAAAGAGGAATTATCACCTATTCTTCTCAAACTATTCTAAAAAATTCAAGCAGAGGGAAGTCTCCCTAACTCCTTTTATGAGGCCACTATTACCTTGATTACAAAACCTATAACTATAGGCCGATATCTCTTATGAACATTGATGCAAAAATCTTCAACAAAATATTAGCAAACCGAATTCAGCAGTACATTAAAGATATCATACACCATGATCAAGTTGGATTTATTCTTGGGATGCAAATTTGGTTCGATATCCACAAATCAATTAATGTGATACACCACATTAACAAATTGAAAGATAAAAACCATATGATCATATCAATAGATGCAGAAGAAGTGTTCAACGAAATTCAGCATCCATTTATGATAAAAACTCTCAGCAAAGTGGGAATAGAGGGAACATACCTCAACATAATAAAGACCATATATGACAAACCTACAGCTAACATCATTGTCAATGGGGACAAGCTAAAAGCATTTTCCTTAAGATCAGGAAAAAGACAAAGATGCCCCCTTTCACCACTCCTCTTCAACATTGTATTGGAAATCTTAGCCACAGCGATAAGACAAGAAAGAGAAATAAAAGGCATCCGAATTGGAAATGAAGACATAAAACTCTCGTTATTTGCCAATGACATGGTACTATATAGAGAGAACCCTAAAGATTCCACAAAAAAAAACTGTTAGAATTGATCAATGAATTCAGTAAAGTAGTAGGTTACAAAATAAATATTCAGAAATCAGTGGCATTTTTATATACCAATGATGAACTTTCAGAAAGAGAAATTAAGAAAACAATCCCACTTACAATTATGTCAAAAACTATAAAATACCTGGAAATCAAATTAACCAAGAGGGTAACAGACCTGTTTTCAGAAAATTATAAGTTATTGAAAAAAGAAATTGAAGAAAATACAAATAAATGGAAGCATATACCATGTTCATGGGTAGAAAGAATCAACATTGTTAAAATGGCCATACTACCCAAAGCAATCTATAGATTCAATGCAATCCCTATCAAAATACCAATGGAATTTTTCAGAGAGCTAGAACAAATAATCCTAAAATTTTTATGGAGCCATAAAAAACCCCAAATAGCCACGGCAATCTTGAGAAAGAAGAACAAAATTGGAGGTATCACACTACCTGATATCAAACTATACTACGAGGCATGGCATTGGCATAAAAACAGATACATTGATCAATGGAACAGAATAGAGAGCCCAGAAATAAATCCAAACCTGTACGTTTATTTAATATATGACAAAGGAGGTAAGAATATTCAATGGGGTTAAGACAGTCCCTTCAATAAATGGTGTTGGGAAAATTGGACAAATACATGCAAAAAAACAAAGATGGACCGCCTTCTTACACTGCATACAAGAATAGACTCAAAATAAATTAAAGACTTAAATGTACTCCAAAACTGTAAAACTTCTAGAAGAAAACATAGCATTAAACTCTCTGATATTACTAACAGGAATTTCTTCTCAGATATCTCTCCTCAGGCAAGGGAAACAAAAGAAAAAAATAAACAAATGGTACTATGTCAAACTAAAAAGTTTTTGTACAGCAAAGGAAACATCAACAAAACAAAAAGACAACCGACTATTTGAGAGAAGTAATTCACTAATGATACATCTGATAAGGGGCTAATATTCAAAATATATAAAGAACTTATACAACTCAACAACAAAAAAAAACAAACAATCCAATTGAAAAATAGGCAGAAGACCTGAACAAATACTTCTCCAAAGAGGAAATACAGATGGCCAATAGACATACGAAAAGATGCTCAAGGTCACTAACCATCAGAGAAATGCAAATTAAAACCACAATGAGATATCACCTCACACCTGTCAGAATGGCTATTATCAATAAATTAAAAATAACAAGTATTGACAAGGATGTGGAGAAAAACTAACCCTCATATATTGTTGGCAGGAATTCAAATTGGTTCAGCCGCTGTATAAAACAGTATTGAGGTTTCTCAAAAAATTAAAAATGGTTATACCTTTTGACCCAACAATTATATTTCTGAGTATTAATCCAAGAAAACCCAAACAATAATTCATAAAGACCTATGCACTCCAAAATTCATGGCAGCACAATTGTCAATAGCCAAGATATGGAAGCAACCTAAATGCCCATCAAGAGACGATTAGATAAAGAAATTAGGGTTCATATATACAATGTAACATTACTCAGCTATTAAAAAAAATAAAATCCTACCATTGGCAATCACATGGATGGACCTAGAGATTATTACGCTGAGTGAAATAAGTCAGACAGAGAAAGATAAATGCCATGTGATTTCACTTATATGCGGAATCTAAGAGAAATAAAGAACAAACTAATCAAAAACAGACTCACAAATATAGTGGACAATTTGGTGACGGACAGAGGGGAGGGGGGTTAGGGGGCTGGGAGAATAGGGTGAAGGGTTAAAGAAGTACAAATTAGTAGTTGATAGTTGGTCACAGGGATGGGGAGCATGGCAGTGGGAATGCAGTTAGCATTAATATGATGGCTAGGTGGAGGGCCAGGGGAGGGAAGGAGCAATTGGGGAGATTGTTTTATGAACTATATAGATGTCTAACCAATGTATTGTATACTTTAAACTAATTTTAATTAATTAATTAATTTTTTTAAAAAAAGAATACCATATCTTTTCCTACATTGGCTTCTTCAAGGGTTTCTACAAAATGGTATTCTTTTCATGTTCTTTTTTTTTTTTTTTATTAACACCTCACTTAAAATAAGCAAAACATTTTATTTACACAAATACCTTTTACTAACTCTACCCAATATTAGAAGTTTTATAGGCTCCAAAGACTATCATGATTAACCTTCCTGGAATAAAATTTTAGGGATGTGCTTTGAACCCACAAAAGAAATTAAATGCACAGTTAAGACTGATTTTCATCAACAAGTTGCAACAGGGAATTCTCTTTAAAGACACCTCCTGCTGCCTTCATTAGAGTCTTGATCTCTTGCTGCAAATTTATATTCCTTTGTGGGTTTAAAGCACATATTGGATAACTTTTTAATCTATATTTATCAAGCAAACTATTGATAAATCTCATTCTGCCACAGATTCATGAACAATGTTTTGGTGGCCACTCTAGTGAGAGTCTTAAGTGAGTACAACATCGTCAGGATAAGTGGCCATCTTTCACAGGGCTATTTTTTAATGCGAAGATTTAAAACACATATTAAGATACACTTTGACTTGCTCCACAAGCCCCAATCAACCAGCAACAGTTAACAATACAAAAAGACATGATTTTCACTCCCTGTCCACACCCCAACCATCTCCTTTTCCAGATAGCTTCTCCCAGTTTAAGACCTTCTGTATTGAACAAAGCTCCTGGTTTGAAGAAACTTAGATCTAGAGACAAGGAAGGGGAGAGTTTGCCTGACTGCTCTCAGATCCATTCATTGCCTTTCTGTTCTACATCACGGGATAACTTGCCTATTGCAAAGTCCATTTCTCCTGCCCCCTTGCCAACTGGCATCCAGTTAGATTTAGTCAATTGAAGGCACTGGATGGAGATTGGGGAGCAGGAGGAAAGAAGAAGAGTATTTCTCCCCCTTTGTCTCTGTTTTAGGCAGCATGCTTGGCTGTGGCTGCTCCAACTCCATGGTTGCAGCTCCTGCAGGGCAACCTCTCACTGGCCGAACCTCACTGGAAGCCAGCTGGCGAGAGAGTCTGGGAAATGCCGTTTGCAGATCAGCCCCTTGTTCATGATCCAGAGCAGAACAGGGGAAGAGTGAGGACTGGATCTGAGAACAAACAGCCAAATGACCAGTACGGAGGGCTGAACTAAGAATCACTGGGGTCCTCTCTAGCTTGGTAGGGTGAGGAATGATAGGCGACTCTCATGTATTCATTCAATACTTACGGAGCATTTACCAGGTGTTAGGGACTGTGCTAGGTGCTAAGAATGCAAAGATCAGTAACAACATCTCAGCTCTCACAAACAGACTTGAGTTTGAATCCTAGCTCTCCTTCCCTTCTTCTAGTTGGCTTTGGACAACTTACTTGACCACTATAATCCTCATTCTCCACTGTGAAACAAAAAAGTAACAGTATCTACTTCCTGAAATTGTTGTAAGAGTTACATGAGATAATTGCTTACAGTAGACATTCAGTGAGCATTTGTTGGATAAAACTGTGCCTACTGAGACAGACACTTCACTAGTTAAAGTTATACTTCATTGATTGATTTCCTGCTCTGCTCCAGGCACATACATTAATTTCTATAACAAAAATTCAAGTAGGGTAAACAAACAGTTTTAATACAATGTGGTAAGGCCTCTAACAATAGTATCTTCTGTGATGGGAACACAGTAGGGGGAACCTGTAGAGACTTCACAGAGAAATATGGAGGATATCATCGGGGAGAGGAAGAGGCAGGACCCAAAGAGGGAGGGACTGGGTCATAATAACAGTAATAATGACAATAGCTGACACCAGTTGAGAGTTCACTCCATGCCAGGCTCTGGGCTGCAGCATCACCAAGTCTTCCTCCATGGAATGCCCTAGCTCCCAAAGGTATGTAGTCCTATCAACCCCACTTTACAGAGAAAGTAAAGTCTAGAGTTGCTAAACAATGTCACTCAGCTAGTGGGGTCAGGATCGAAACCTGAATGTGCCTAATTCCGTAGCCAAAGCTCCAAGGAACCACACAGTGCCTTCCTGGGTGAGTGACATATGGTTTTATTGAGAGTTAACCGGCATGCAGCAACCAAGCAAATGACAAATCTGTGCACTAACATCCAACAGACTATATAGCCTCCTTGAGGGAACTGTGATTCTGAAGGCACTTAATTCTTTGATAAGTCCCGCAGATTTAATTCCCTGCACAGCCCCAGCTTGAGGAGGACCTGGGGACAAAGGACTGTGTCCTGGGGTGGGGGGAGGTGACTGAGATGAATAACAACATGCTCTCTAGAAATAAACTGCAAGGCCTTGAGAGATGAGTTAACCCTTTCAAGGGTTTAGTATTTGGTTTAATTATCCCTTCCAAGGTATTAAATGACACTCTGATGATCTCACAGAGTAAATTTATCCCCCAAATGGGAGCCACTAACTAACCTACTTCAGGCCTCAACGGTCCAGTCTTGGCAACTTTTCTTTAAAAGGCCAGTTGCAGGCAAGATCACTACTTTTCTGCTTAAAAGAAAGTAAGGAAAAGTGCTTAAAACTTTCCAAGATTTTTTTTAATGAAAAAATACTATTTCTTATTTTTCCTATTTCTCCAACTTCTGTGTTGCTGGGGGAGCTGAGATATTTTGCAAATAAAAGTAAATCTTTTCTTCAAACTTCAGGGCTGTTCAATTATAAACACTGCCACCTGCAAAGTTGGAAATCAACTGCAATCTTCTTTAAAGCTTTTTCAACGCAACTGCTAACCTGTCTAGATGTTTAACTTTCAGGTTTCAAAACCTGTCAGTTAAAATTTGCTTACTGTTACTCCTTTTCTCTGAAGCTACAAGCCTGAAGAGAAATTATGTAGCAAAATGGAAACAAGGAACTAAGACTTGATAGCAACACAAAAGACCCGCTGATGGGCTGGGGTACAAGAAACTACAATCTTTGCTCTGAAAATGAATAAGGATTAGAGGGCTCATCTACTGGCGGCCTCTAATGAGGTTGCGCCTTCTCAGTTCTGAAACAAGCAGTCAATTGATCCCTTCACAAGAACACCTGGTCTATTCTGAGAAAAAAATTAGTCAAACCTGTTGTTGGCCGAGTTTACCAGTCAATTCTATTAAATTGTGGCATCGGTAGCAATGTGTAGACACAGCTCATTAAAAATACCATTTGGGGAAATCCTAAGGCAACAGGATAGTCATTACTGAACTAATTCCATTGGCCTGAAAGAGTTAATTCAACTCCTAAAGGGAAGCAATTTACTTTCTATTCCCCAGGAGGATGAGCCAGCTTCTTACGGAGCTTAATACAATGAGGCTGTTTTATACCAGCCCTCCCCTCCACTCCCTAGGCTGAAAGCCCCCTGATAGTAACAAGCCCAAGATGGGGTGCACTGGGAGGGTCACCTCACATTCCTCTGTGCTGCCCCTCGGGGCTGAGGCTATTGGGTAATGCTGAGTAAATCCAAGCATACAAGGAATAAGCAAGGGACGAATCCCTTGACTTTGTGCATCTGGATTCCAAACACCTCCCCGGATTCTAACAGCACAGCCAGATCAATCTATAAACAAGATGGCTAAGGGATACCTGATTTATATGCAACCTTAGCAGTGTATCACTGGGCACAAAGTGCCAGTGTCAACAGTTCTGCACAGGCTCCAGCCCTGGCCCGACGGAGAACAGAGGTTGTGGTCCTTCTGGACCGCAAGAGTCTTCAGCCAAAGAGAAGAGAGCAGGAGATGACAGAGAATTGTTAAAGGATCAACATATTCCCTTATGGACACTTTTTTTTTTTTTTAAGAATTCATTATGAAAAATGTCAAACATAGATGAAAATTCACATAGTATTATAATGCCCTCTATGTTTCTATTGCCCAGCTACAACAATAACTTAGAATCAATCCTATTTCAATTGTACTCACATCCACTCTGCCAGCATGCTATCTTGAAGTAATACCCAGACTTTCTATCATTTCCTCCATAAATATTTCAGTGTGTTTCTCTAAAAGATAAGGGCTCTTTTTATTAACAAAATACAAAACAATTACTGTCCTAAAAAAAAAAACCTTTTGACACATGTGAGAACATTATGCTAAGTGAAATAAGCCATTCACAAAAGGACAAGTACATAATTCCACTTATATGAGGTTCCTACAGTACTAAATTTGTAGAGACAAAAAGTGGAATGGTGGTTGCCAGAGGCTTGAGGGAAGAGAAAAGGAGAGTTATTGTTTAATGGGTACAGTTTCAATTTTACAAGATAAAGAGAGTTCTGTGTTTGGATGGTAGTGATGGTAGCACAACAATATAAATGTACTCAATACCAATGAACTGTATACTTAAAAATAGTTAAGATGGTAAATTTTATGTTAAGTGTAGGTATTTTACCACATTTTTTTAAAATGGTAAATTAAAAATAAAACCCTCCACGTCATAAATTAGGCACTGTTTCATTAGTTTATAAATGTCATACATTTTGTTCAGTTTGTTTTCTTGGATGAAAATCCACATAAGGTCTACATATTGTGGTTGGTTGTCGGGTTTTTTTAAATCTATGTTCCCCCTCCATCTGTTTCCCCACCTCTATTGCAATTTATTTATTGAAGAAACTTTTCCTATAAAGTTTCCACAGTCCATATTTTGCTATTTTGCTGTTTTCATCCTTGTGGAGTCTTTTGTTCTCTGTCTTCTTGACAATTGGAAGTTGGATCAGGAAAATAGATCAGATTTAAATCTGATGTTTTGAGCAAGACCCTGCATAGGTTCAACTATGCCACTATACGAGCATATGATTGACCCAAAATGTGGATGTGCAAAGCTTAATCAGCAAACTATGATGAGCAACTTAGAATGAGCTCTCCACTATCAATAACCTTGGGACAGAAGCAGAGAAAATGAGAAGAAATATCAAAAAATGTTTTGACAGAATTCTAGCCATCAGGGCACCTGCAATCAGTGTCAGCTGAAACTGATACACATGAAACAAATAAGGAGTAAGTGTAAAACTGTGCTGTGACTATAAACTCCATTTCATTCTCATGGGTTAGATAATCTAAGAAGGTTCAAGGGAGGATAAAGTTCTTGAAATGATTCTTGAAAGACTGATAGATTTTAGAAGAAAGAAGGCATTCAAGAAGTGAAACTACACAAAGAAAAGAACAAAGGCTGCCATTAGGGGCTGGGCACAGAGGACGATTTAGATAGGCTGGAAATCACAATATAGAGACATGAAAATCCAGCAGAGATATAAAAGGCAGAAGAAATCTATTGATCTCTAGAGATTAAGGCAAATCAAATGTTACTTATGTTTTGACATACAGACTTTGGCAAGACTCTAAAGATCTACAAATATCATGGATGTTTGAGGATCTAATTTCCAATATATTTTAATAGGAAAATTGAGGCTTCCTCTAATTGAAATCTTTTCCAAGTTGACCCTTTCTAGAGATTAAAGACATGAAAAAGAGTTTCATGAAAAACACAGTTAAAATTTGATTAGGTATTTAGGATTTGCCTCAAAATACTCTGGGAGGGGGAGATATAGATGGATACAGATGAAAAAAGATTGACAAAGAGTTGATAATTGTTGGGGTTGAGTGATGGGACATAGGGCTCAAAATGCTATTCTCCCTACTTTTGTGTATGTTTGAATAATAAAAAGTTATTTGTACTGTCGAGGTCAAGGGTCATTCCTGCATCCCATGTTTCCAATGTTATAGAAAAAAAGGATTCACTGGACCAGAAGATGCAGAGCTTATCTCTTCTGTGACTAAGCTGTTTAACTCCGAGCCAATTACTTCACCTCTGTGGGTCTCAATTCTCTTCTCCATGAAATGAGGGGAAAGGAGAAAGAACTAACATGAGTGCCTACTATGTGCAGGAACTGTGCAATGCACCTTTTATACACGATCTCAGTAGTCAAGAGGGTGGACACACTGTTCTCTTTAGTCTCCAACGTGTCTTTCCCATTCTGTGGTTCCAAGAATTATCCCTTTAACTTTCATTTAGTTTTTCAATAAACCCATGTGCCATATACTTTGCTAGGTTCTGAAGACACGCAGAGAAAAGAGACAGCTCCTATCTTCAAGGAGCTTATGGTCTAAAAAGGCAAACAGTTCTCTGAAAGGAGACTGTCCACTTCAGGAAGTGTTAAATAAAGTTTGTTTGTATCACCTAAAAGGACAAAAAAAGGCAGACTAGTAAGGAAGATTATAATATGACTGATAAATGCTTTAATAACTGCTGTTTATTAGATAATAACTAAATAAGTAAGAGGCTAAATGTTTTACATTATTGATGTTGTACATCCCTACAATATGAGAAAATCATGAGATGGTATAATGACGGAAATAGAATGCTGTGCTATAGGATCAAGCAGAAAGGACACCCATCCCACACTGAGGGGGCAAAGAAGAATTTATAGAGGAGATAATGTCTATGTTGTCTTTTTTATTATTAAGTTATTTTTATTGTGATAAAATTTACTATTTTAAGTGTACCATTCAGTGGCATTAGTGCATTCACATTGCTATGCAAACATCACCAACTTCCATCTCTAGAACTTTTCATCTTCTCAAAATGAAACTCAGTATCCTAAACGCTAACTCTCTATCTTTCCTACCTCCAGCTCATGAAAACCACCATTTTACTTTCTGTCTCTGAACTTGACTACCTTAAATACCTCACATAAGTGGAATCACAGAATATCTGTCCTTTCGTGACTGGCTTATTTTATTTAGCATAATGTCCGTAAGTTTCATTCATGCTGTGGCATGTGTCAGAATTTCCTTCCTTTTTAAGGCTGAATAATATTCTGTTGTATGGATATACCACATTTTATCCATTCATTTGTTGATGGACACTTGGGTTGCCTCAACCTTTTAGCTATAGTGCTGCTATAGCTTTCGATTCTTTGGGGCAAACACTGTGTTAAGTCTTAAAGAATTAGAAGAAATCAAGGAAAAGTGAAGAAGACAAGCATTCCAAGAAGAGTGAGCAACTTGTGCAAAGGCACAGAGAGCTATAGTTCCATATGACTGGAGAATATAGAGAAGGTGAGTGGCGAGATACAAGGCTACAAAGTGAAGTCTGGACCCCTAAGGGCCTCACATGGGGAATGGACAGTGTAAGCAAAACACAGCTCAGATTGAGTCCTCCTCTTCACTATTATAATTAACGTGTCCACGTTTCAAGAACAACATTTTTATAGCAAACACTTTGAGCCCTAATAGAAATGACACTGGAGAATATGCACGCGTCGTGGTCACTCCAGTCTTACATTTCTCCCACAATAGTTCCCCTCACTCTATAGGTGTTCAATAAATAGTGACGGAATGCTCAATTTACTTACTAATTGTTTATGGTCAATGAATTTATGCCCTTTCTTAAAATTTTTTGCTCAAAATAACATTCTCTAATGTATTGCTTTTATTTGACTAAAGTCTTTTCAGAATTAACTAAGCCAGAGCACAAATCGGATTATGAGATTCTGTATTCAACTCTCCAGCTTGCTCTCTGTAATGCAGGATGAATCCCTTCACTTGTGATGAAAACGGTGCCAGGTAAATTCAGGGCCTACCCAGATGTGAATGACTTTATAACAATGCAACCCATAATCTATTCATTTCTATAAAGAGTCTTAATCCCATGAGAATCCAGTTACATTCTAGAGGGTATGGGTGTGTGTGTGTGTGTGTGTGTGTGTGTGTGTGTGTGTGTGTGTGTGCATGTGTGTGTGTTAGTTTAACACTTTGGTGGCATTTGGGTATTTCTCACAATGCTCATACACACTAACACCAGGAATGGACGAGCTGTTCTCAGGAGAGGATTCATAAATAACATCCGTATGTTTTTCAGGTTGTTTAACTTTTCTGGTATTCATGTTTATCCATTTGTTTAGAATATGAAATAATAGTAAAAATCAAGAACTACTATATTAATTTCTCAGCATAACTCATTTATCCAATGGAGGTTTGGTCTGTATTTTTGGTGGGAGGGTACAAGAGGATGGGGATGGATGTACGGCCTGAGTTACTTCAGTTGTTGCTTCATAGGATGGTTTACAGACTCCAAAATGCTATAAAACCAGAGCTCGGGACCCGAAGTCCTGCAACATAACTCAGTCAATGGAGGTGGAGTTTGAAGTGACCTTAATATCACAGAGCAATACAAAAAGTCAGCAATATGAACTGGTGGCCCACCAAGTAAATGATGTCCCCGAACACATTAATGAAGATGCAATGATCAGAGCAAAGGACAGTCTGTTCCTAATCTTTTAGGGAGTGGTCAGTTTATACTCAAAGTTTGATATGCAGCTCTGGTGATTACGATGTCTTAAAAGCAATTCTGAGGCATGTGGATAATAAGAATTATTTTTCATTATACTTCCTTTTATTCATTTTGAATATTTTGATAGGTACACTGTATTCCTTAGGATTTAACTTCAACTACATTTAAAAGAGATCCATTTTATCCCAACGCCACCAGTCCAAAATGGCTTAAAAAACACAATAGTTTCTCTCAAATATAAGCACAACTATAGGCAGTTAGGGATGGCGTGGGGGGAGGCTTTGCCATTCTGCCACCCCCAGATGTTGTCCTGCCCACATGGCCAAAGATAGCTCAGTACCAAGTTCTTGTTACAAGCCACACAGGAGAAGAAGGTAAGAAGGATTCATTCCAGAAGTGGCGTTTCCAATGGCCAGGATTCATCAGAAGGCCACAAGAAGTTGCAAAGTTTGCTAGAAATGTTGTCACTATGAGTGATGATAGGGTTCTATGACAAGGAAGAAGGATGGAGCATCTATTGGGGATCTCTAGCAATTTCTGCCACATATGTTTTACTTTTTCTAAATTAATAAAGAAAAATTGGTACTCAAGGAGGGAAAATGCTCACATATCTGTTCAACACTCACTCATCACTCTTGTTTCAACTTAAAAGTCACTTCCTCAGAGAAGCCTGCCTTGAGTTTTTCTCTTCCTTTCCTTTATCCCCCGTAGCTCCATCTAGATTAGGTCTCCCTGCTATTCTCTGTCAACAGTACTTCTCTCAGAGCACTTACCAGCATTGCAATTAATGACCCACTGATATGACTATGTGTCTAATGTCTGCCTTCTGAATGAGAGACACTCTAAGCTCTGTGAGGACAGGAACTAAATCTGTCTTATTTCACATGCACCCTCATAAGCACTCAAGGCAAATTTCTCAAATCGATTCAAAATGAATGGAAAGGCAAGCGGCATGCTCAAGGTCACACAATTTAGTAAAGAACCAAAGTCGGAACTGGGTCTTCAAACTCTTATGTTCTTATCATATATCTTTTACAGGTGACTAAACAAGGCCCAGAAGGACAAAGTTACTACCTGACCTTGTGCAGTAATTAGTGGCGGGACAAGGCCTGGAATCCAGAATACTGAATGTATAGCCCAGTTCTCTTTTCACTGTAACATAATAGTGCTTTTTTTTTCCAAACCCAAGGAGTTCCTATCTCAGAAAAAGTCAAGATGTTCACAAAAAAAATTCTTGATCATGGATGTAAACAAGTCACTTACATTCATTTTGATTTTAAAAAAATAAGAAAGGGGAGGGAAAAAATTTTTTAAAAGTTTAAAAAATTAATTAAAAAATAAAAATAAAATAAATAAGAATAATCATATGAAATATGTGAAACTTGATTATATTCTAGCTTGAGGGGGAAGCTATAAGACATATTTGGGGTTACAATTGGGGGAATTTAAGTACAGACTGTACATTAGATGATAATTATTAAATAAATGTTAATGACCTTGGATGTGATCATCGTATTGTGGTTAAGTAGAAGAATATCACTTTTCTTAGGCTAAAGCGTTAGATAAGGTGAGGAGGGAGAAGGGTTATGACTGCTACATACAGAGATAGGATCTCACATTTGAGTTCAGCCTGGAAGATGGTATGGGTCTTTGTATGGGGGAGCAGCTTATCTGTTCCTTCTGGAGAAGAAGTGGCATCTTGATCATCACATAAGTTACTATTAATTGGTGTTATTATTTTGATCAGAAGGAAGTAAGGCATTTTTCTCTCCATCCTGATTGGATGAAAAACTTTATGTAATTCATTTGCTGACAAATTATAATAGTACAACTACTTTTTTAAAATTCTCTTTGCATATCCTGAATTGGTTCTTTCGGGGAGTACATTAGAAGAACATGTTATAAAATATTCTGTTGCTTTTAAAATATAATTGACCTCACCAGAGAGGGCCGTTCTTGGCATCCAGTCCTCATACAATGTTTTCTTTGTCTCTAAAATCATTTATGTTTAACACGTGCTGTCTCAAAGAATAGCAAGAATTCTTAAACAATTGAAGCTCTAATCTATGATTGTTCTCTAGAAACGAAAATGCAAATCACAATATTCTGAACCAAAGAATAATGTAACTAATATGTCTCCCAAGTGTTTTGGTTTCTCCTGCCTTCTCCCCAAACTTCAATTATTCCAAAATTACAAAATTCTAATTTTATAAATAAAGCACTGAAAAGGAAAAAAAAATGAAACTTTAAATTTCACAAAGATGATAAGAAGACTCAAAGATTACCTATTAACAATAATGGCCATTTAACACTAGAATAAGCAACTAAAGAAAGTTCCATAGTCTCCATCCCTAGAGAGCACTAAAAATAAACAAGATGACCTAACACATGCTTCTCATGATTTGTGTTCTCTGATGTTTTGGGCAGGAGTCTTGACCACACTTCTTGAAATACCTTCTAACATTAATATTCTATTAAAAAATTAAGGCAGACCACAAAGGTGATGAAATGTGTGTGTGTGTGATATTTCTGTATATATAAATATCAGAGAAGTAGTCAGATTCAGAGATCAAAATAAGTGATCCTAGGTGATCTCTAAGCCTGAGACGGGTTGAGGGAGAGACAGGACTTTTATTGTTGATTAGCTGGGGAGCAAGCATGAGGAAAAATAGCCCACTTTGTCTACTTCTCTAGCATGTTTTCATCAGTCTTAAAGATAGGCCCAACGTATTTATTACCTTTTATTTAACAAGACTCCACATACAAGATGTGAGAAAGAGGAACTTCAACTGTGCTCAGAGAAAGCAAAAAGA
>NW_011888861.1:4774097-4897992 GCF_000151845.1 Pteropus vampyrus | reverse complement strand
GGGTGTTATTAAATCATAAGGATGGAACCCTCATGAATAAGATTAGTGCCTTATAAAGAGGCTTCAGAGTGATCCCTAATCCCTTCCATGAGAGAATACAATGAGAGGTTTGTGACCCAGAAAAGAGGCCTCACCCAACCATGCTGGCACTCTGATCTTGGACTTCCAGCCTCCACAACTATAAGAAGTAAATTTCTATTCTCTCTAAATTACCCAGTCTGTGGTATATAGCAGCCCAAACGGATTAAGACACTTGGCTTGCAGCTGCATCACTCCAATCTCTGCCTCTATCGTGACATGGCATCTTCTCCTCTGTGTATCTGTGTCTTCACATAGTGTTCTCCTCTCTGAGTTATCTGTCTCTGTATCATTTTTCCTCTTCTCATATAGACATCAGACATATTGGATTTAGGGGCCACCCTAATCCAGTTTGACCTCAGCTTAACTCATTTTTTTTTTAGGTGAGGCAACCCTTGGTTGACCTCACAGATTACAAGGATCTTGTCATCTTACAATCCTTTTTTTTTTTTTTCACCTATAGCATCTAGTTTTCCTAGGTGGTCTCCCATCCAAGTACTAACCAGGCCTGACCCTGATTAGCTTCCAAGATCAGACAGGATCTGGCTTGCTCAGGTCAGGGTAGTATGGCTGTAGACCAGCTTAACTTACATCTTAATTCATCTGCAAAGGTCACATTCACAAGTACCAGGAGTTAGGACTTCAACATATCTTTTGGGGAGATACAATTCAACCTACAACAACAATAAACAGTCAATCCATCAGTTGATTGGTACCATATAAATTGGGCATTTACATAACTGCTCCAGGCCCTATGGGTTAAACAGAAAAATCTAGGCCAAAGATGTCATTTTTCCCCTCGAGAAGTTTGGAGGTGGGCAGTTATTATAAAAATAATTTGAAAGACCATTAAGTGCTATAAAAACTCACATCAGTACTGTTTACAAGGTTAAAAAATGGGGGGGAACCTAATCATCCAATTAAAAGGGTGTGTAAAAGCAGGAGGACCAACCCAATCCTCGTTTGCCCTGGACTTCCCAATAAAAGTGATATGTCCTGAGAACCCTCTCAGACCTAGGCAAATGGGGATGGTTGGTCACCTTACGGCACTATAGTTGAATATTATGCAATTTTCATTTTAAAAATTTGCTAACAAAGATTTTTAAATGATATGAAAATTTTGTAATATAATGTTAAGCAACAAAAAAGAACAGAATTCAAAATGTTATAAGCGGTATCATTGTAATCATGAAAATTACAAAATTGTTTCGGCAAAAAATAAAGAAACTGATACAAGATATGCCAAAAGGTTAACTGCAGTTGCCTCTGTATAGTGGGATTATGAAAAGTTTTCTTTTGTGCTTCTTTACACTTTCTTCAGTGTAACTCTTCAAATTTTCTATTGATGAATATGTATTGCTTAATCAGGAAAAAGATTAAGGAAAAAGTAATAAATTTCTGGATGGAAATTAGCCTCCTAAATTCCTACTACTTTTACTCTCAGAGAATAATTAAAATAACAGCTCTTAATGAGCATTTACTTCATGCCAAACACTGCTATTCATTTAATCATTATTCCTTACAATAAAACTGCAACGTAAGTACTGACATTATCACCATCTTTCATATAAAGGCACTATAGCTCGCAGAGGTGATGAGGAAGTGCTACATTCAAGCCCCTAATCTGAATGACTGCTCTCTCCTCTGAGAGAGCCTTACTACATGATCAGAGGCTGCAACAGCATTTTTGGGTCACCCTAATACTTCCCCCAGTGTTCATGGTGAGGTTCCTTCAAGCTACACAAATGAAAGCCAGTTTGAGATGAAAAAGGGGTAGAAAATGAAGAGGAGAAGAAAAGGAAGTTATTAACAGGAAAAGCAAATTCTGCATAAGAACTGAAAAACTAATCAATTGTACCATATGGCTGATGTTATGATTAGCATTTACATGCTACTAATAATGTACATACTGAGTATTGACCCAAACTAAATGATGGTTAAAAACTATTGGGAGATTGAGAAGGGCAAGAAGTATGTGTATCCTGAGAGAGAGCTATGGCCTTAGTCCCCTATCAGGAAATCAACCGATGATTCCTAAAACTAAAAACTCAAGAAGTAAACATATAACTTATTATTTAAATTACGAAGATGAATACTGAAATAATCAACTAAAAATGTTGGAGTTTCTAGGGAGCAGGAAATAGATAGAGATGATCAGGGGTTGCTATTTTTAGAACAAGCCTTGTAGAAGTATTTCATTCTTAAAATTATGTGCATGTATAATTTTAATAAAAATAAAAACAGAAGAAAAATTAAAATATAGTAAACATTCATGTGCATATCTTTGTACTTGTGATAAAATATTTTACAAAAAGTGAGATTTGGAGGTCAATAAAAATGCATATTTTAAATTTTGATACATATTGTACCACTGGGATCCAGAAAGGTGAGATAAATTTCAATTACAAGCAACAAATACATGATATTTTTTTCTCTACTTCATTGCCAAGTTTTTTCGAATTTTTATCTCTGACAATATGATGGAAATAGTATACTTCATTTGCATTCTTTAATTATTAAAGTCATTTCTCTCACTAATAGGTATGTAAATGTGATTATTATTGGTTCTTTCTTTTTATTCTTTTATGAATTGCCTACTTATATTCCTTGCCATTTTTCCTGCTTTTTCTTATTGACATATAAAGAGTTCTTTGTGTATTATCAATATTAACCTTAATTGTCACACACGCTGCAAAAATTTTTCCAAGTTTGTCTGGACATTTTGTTGCATATTTAGAAAAATTTTCTTTATCTCAAAATTATTTTCAATCATCTTTATTTTATAGTACGTTTATATTTTGTTTTTAAAGTTGTATTTTTGACCCATGTGAATTAATCTTGACAGTTAAAAGTGAGATGCTGATAAATCGTCCATTTTTGAATAGTTCTTAAGTGTCTTAAGTTAAGAAGAGGGCTCCTCTTCCCTATGTATGTAGCAAAAGCAAACATTGTGATTTCCAGATTCTCGTTTATTATTTTTTTCCCCTTATTTTAGTGGAAATTAGAAATATCTTACCCTTATTTTAAATTTTTTATTGCATTTTAATAAAATGTGAATTCACATTTCATAAAATGTGAATAAAAATTTATTTACTTGAAATTAAATTAAGTTTTCAATAATTTTTAGCATTCAGACTGTGTGCTTATTTTATGTATTCTTACTACCATAGTTTTTAAAGTCTCAGAATGGTAAGCATTTTTTAGAATTGATAGCATGGTGGGATTTAAAGAAGGATTTTTGGTGCTTTTTTTGTCAGTAGTTAGGATAAGTTCACCTCATGTTTTTGCTAGTTAGTTATTGATAGAGTAGACAGATAAGAAGGGGAATTTTGTAATAAGACATCTCTGCTTCTAAACCACGACTTTACAAGAAATAGTAGATAAAATAGTTTCTTCATAATGATGATCAAAAATAGTGGAACATTCTTACTAACTTCTGATGTTCCCCATCTGGGTGTGTGCTCTGTAGGACTTGTGTTGTAGATCAATTAGAAATGGTCAGAAACATAAGCATGATTCCCTTCACAGACACATATATGCATAAAAGAGAAACCTAATGAGGTTGTCTGTAGGCTGCATGTTTGTTTGTTTTTTTATTTTTTATTTTTTACACCTACAGCACCTGGTCTTCCTAGATGGTCTCCCATCCAAGTACTAACCAGGCCTGACCTTGCTTAGTTTCTGAGATCAGACATTGGGCCTGTTCAGGGTAGCATGGCTGTAGACTTTGTATGTTCTTAAATAAGAGAAAACCTAGTAACTGAAAATCAGGAAGAAATGTCTACCCACAAATATTTGGAAAAGTTTTTTTATTTTTCAATTATCGTTGACATTTAATATTATATTAGTTTCAGGTATACGGCATAGTGATTAGTCATTTTTATAACTTACAAAGTGATCCCCCTCCCCAATAAATCTAGTACCCAACTGACACCATGCATAGTTATTGACTATATTCCCTGTGCTGTACTTTATATCCCTGTGACTATGGTGTAACAGCCAATTTGTACTTCTTAATCCCTTTACCTTTTTCACCCAGCCCCTCGATCCACTCCCATCTGGCAACCATCAGTTTGTTCTCTGTATCTATGAGTTTTTTGTTTTGTTTGTTTGTTTATTTTGTTTTTTAGATTCCACTTATAAGTGAAATCATATGGTGTTTGTCTTTCTCTGTCTGACTTATTTCACTTAACTTAATGCCCTCTAGGTCCATCCATTTGTTGCAAATGGTAAGATTTCATTCTTTTTATGGTCAAGTAATATTCCATTGTGTATATGTACCACATCCTCTTTATCCAATCATCTATCAATGGACACTTAGGTAGCTTCCATATCTTGGCTATCGTAAATAATGCTGCAATGAACATAGGGATGCATATGTCTTTTTGAATTAATGATTTAGATTCTTCAGATAAATACCCAGAAGTGGGATTGCTGGGTAATGTGTCTACCCACAAATTTTACTAATATTAATTGAATTTTGGAACAAAGTGTTTTTAAAACTGCAGTATGATGGAGTAGATATGCAATAACTGTCATGATTATTTCATTAACTTTTAAGTAGAATCAATTCAGTTTAACTTAAATATTAGTGGAGTGTCTACTAAATGCCAGATGATGTGCTAGGCCTGGGATCATAAAAATGAATGGAGCATGATCCCTGAACTAAACGGACTTAGAATTTGAGAGATTCCATCAATTTCAATCTTCAGAACTATTGCTATATCAGATGGATGTACCAAGTCCTATGAAGATAGAACAGTGGAGATTTAGAGCAACCTAGGGATTTGGAGAAGGCTTCTGGGAGGAACTGATGCCTGAGTAAGAGTGAGTCAGGGGAAAACGTGTGTGGGCAAAGCCACCACACATAAAATAATATAATGTTCATGGAAGGATTACAAGAAGTTTACTATTAACAAAAGCAACAAAAGAGAGAAGTGAATAGGTGAGAAATAAGTCTGGAAAGGTAGACAGAACCTGAAGAACTTGTCATTTTTAGAATTTATTCTATATGTAGTAAGGAGGAACCATGAAAGATATGAGCTAAAGTTCAGATAGTAGCAAGTTTCTTGATGTCTCTGTGCTCCAGTTGTCTCACCTCTAAAATAAGCATGCAGGAATAGATAGTTTTTTCAAGTCTTTTTGTATTTAGAATTTCATGTCTATAAATAAAAACATGCTCATAATTATTGATGTGCTTCATCAATTGACTTGTTTTGAAGGAGATCAGAATATGTCACCCCAAAATAAGCCACTTTGCCATAAGAGTTGGTATAAGCTGAAAGCAATTAAGTAGTAGCAAATGCAGAAGAAGCTTTTTGCCTTCCCCGTATCTGCCTTTGTGAAGGTGCTCCCCCTACCCTTTCTCACACAGGAGGAGAAAAACAACCATTATCACTAGAGACAGAAAGTCAGTACCAACATAGGTCTGAGCAAATGTATCTTACTAAAATAACCCTTATTTTCTACTAGTTTCCCCAGTATATTTACCTTCCCACAATTTACCACCCTTAGGAGCTCAAACTCTTTCCTTTTTCTTGTTACCTCTCCATAAATTTATCACCCTTTGTTAAGATGGTATATAGGCCCCATATTCTAACTACCCCTTGAGTTATTCATCACTTAGTGCTTCCACATGCACGTGTGTGGGATGTGTAAACAAACTGTATTTTATTCTCCTGTTAATGGTTGTTGTCAGTTTAATTTGTGGCCCCTGAGTGCTGAACTTAAGAGAGCACAGGAAAAAGTTTTATCTCTTATCCTACAGTTCCTGCATTTAAGTCAATCCTCGTACAGGGGGCAAAAAAAAAAAAAAACGGATATCTTAATAATAAAAGTGGAACTGTGACAGAGACATAGAAAAAGAAGACCATGTTAAAACAGAGGCAAAGATTGGAGTTATGCTCCCACAAGCCAAGGAATATCTGGGGTCACTAGAAGCTGGAAAAAACAAGGAAGAATTCCTTCCTAGAGCCTTCAGTGGAAGAGTGACCCTCTTGTCACTTGATTTTAGATGTCTAGACTCTAAAACTAGACATGAGAGAATACATTTCTATTGTTTTAAGCCATTTGGTCTGTAACTTTATTACAACAGCCCTCAGAAACTCATACAACCACTATGCTATCACTATGCTATCACTATCTGAGAGGAGAAGAATATGAGAAGAGAGATGTCAGAGAATTCCAGGGCGAGAGGTGGATTCTCAGGGTTCGGGGAGGATAGAAGCTGCCCCTTTACAGGTGTGTTTCTAGATCTTACTTGAAGCCCATACCCTGATTTGAATAAGCCTTTTCCCCACCCCGTCCATACCATGGCTGTCACAAGTCACTGATTATGAGAATATGTCATGTTCATGTTCTCATCTCACTTTGAAAACATCATCCATGATAAGAGACACTGGCCAGGCCATGTGTATGTGTGTGGGGATTGTGGTTGGGCTGGAGGGAAGAATGGAGACAATTTAGAACAGACTCCTCTAACAAAAGAGTAATTCCATTGTGCCCTCTTTGTGCTCTGTGGCCAATTGTTTCCTGCCCAGAGAAGTTGCCTGTCTTACCCTTGACACCCTTTGATAAAACAAAGAAGAGGTATCCTTATGCTAGAAACTGGTTAACATTTGGTAATTGAGCAGCAGCAAATAAATTTAATCAACAAATTTTTTAAAAGAAAAACTTAAAAATAAAATAAAAATGTAATCATAATATAACAAAACTAAGAATTCAGGTTTAGAGTTAGATAAACTCTTGACCCAAGGGATTTTAAGCGAGACCTTTAACCTCTCTAAATTTCGGTCTCCTTATCTGTATCGGTCTCCTTTACGAACTGCTAAAATGCAGTTCATAAAATTGTTGAAGTATTGAATGAGATATTTACAAGTACTGTACTAATCATGACTCTCTAGGTTCAGATATTAAAAACCCAGTTAAAATTATTTTTTTTTTAAACAAGAATTTATTGGCTCCAATAAACAGGGAAGGCCATGGATATGACTGACTTGAAAAGATGCAGGTGCTTACCTGTGATCAACAGTTCTTGCTCTTTCTCTGCTTCTCTCTTCATTTCTTGGCTATTCTTAACCCTACATATTGGTTTCATTCTCTTTCTACAATAGGCTTCTTCTTCTTTTTCTTTTTATTAAATTTATTAGGGTGACTTTGGCTTCTTCTATTATAAGGAAAATGTCCACCAATACTGCCAGTTACTTCACATCCAAGCCTAGCAGTTCTAGTAAAATAAGAAAGCTCCCTTTTCCCAGGGTCCATATATCATTTCTGGGTAAGGAATGGACCTGCTTGGGTCATGTGTCCACCCCCATTACCAGAGTGACTGGCAGGCCTGAGAGGGGCCAGAATGAGAGCAGTCATCCATGCAAATCACATGCTCCAGGAGAATTTTAAAGCATGTTGGTGGTTTTATGTACAGGGAAATCATGCATGTAAATAAATCTATGGACATATGCCAAACTATTTTCTTTCTAGTGGAATTATGATTTGTCTGTTTGCTTCTTTCTGCTTTCTGTATTTTCCAAACTTTCCACAAGAAACTATATTAATTTGATAAGGGATTAAAATTACAAAAACTAATTAGAAATATTTCTCTGATGAGACCAGAAAATCTACAAAGTCTTCATCGGGGAGACTAGGATATGTCTCAACGCACATGAAATATATGAGAAAATTTTCCATTTTCAAGTAATAATGTGATTAATTGTACTATATTGGAGACAAAGTCATCCTATAAGAATAGAAGCGTGATGCGGGGGAGAGAATCACCTGGTAGAGGAAGGAGTTCTGCACAACTCCCACAGAAAGGAATGCCAGTATGCCACCTTTGTTGATCAAGTCAGCCTGCTCAAGGGAAAGTCCTGGTTCCAATGGGGGGCATGTTACACAGAAAGATCCCCGGAGGGAAGAGGAAATAAGGTGCTATCCCCCTATAGGGGTTTGTTGCTCCTTCTCCCCTTTGCTCTCATTGTCTGCTCTTTAAGTCCTCTCCAGAACTGAGCCTTGGTCATCTGCATGTACCTACCTATTCCGGAGATGGACAGCCTTGGTTTTCCAGCCAAGATAAATTTCAGGTGAAATCTACAAACTGGTGTAGGGGAGGAAAAATAATTTTATCTCTACCTTCTAGGTTCTATGGCTGAAAAGCAATAAAAAACAGATTAAAAGAAAAACAATGTTTAATAACATTATACATGGGAGATATCCAGGATAACTGAGCAACTCCTAGAAATGACCCAAGCAACCATTTTAAATACCATCTTCAACTAAAAACAAAAGAAAGATGTTGAGGGGTGGAGAGGCCAATTATGGAAGTTTATCAGAAAAAGTACAATAAAGTCGTATGCAGATTTATGTCTGGTGCCTCCTCTTGATGAGAGTTTCTTGTGATTTAGAATCATCCTTCTCTTCCTGGTAGATAGGGGGATACCTTACAACTGTAGATGTTCCTTATAAATGTAAATTTCCCTTTAAAAAGGGTAATTTTTACTGTTTTTAAAGCTTCTCCAGTGTCTGCTTCTTCTCAAAAATAATCAGCTTAAAATACTTCTTATGCCAAAGAGGCATATTTTGGAGTGGCAGTGCTACCCTTTACTGACATTTTTATTTTTGTATGTATTTAAGAAACTAGGAGGGAGCCAATGTGCATACGGTATCATACAAGAGGGGAGAGTAGAGTGAGATGAGCTAGAAGAGGTGAGCAGTGATTTGTTGGCAGGTTATTCTAAGCAAAGGGGAAAGCCAGTAAAGGGTACCTTAGCCTGGGTTCAAGGAGACAACAGAGCCTGAAATAAAAACCTACCTTCAAGTAGTTTACTTAGAATGATCCCAGGAAAGTGGAGAGATCGAGAGATTAAGGCAGGGGAAGATGAAAAAGCAATGCGTTTAAAGTGCTGCTTACAACAGAAGCAGTGGGGCTTCCTCTACCAACCTCCTGAGGAGCATAAAGCAAGCCTTCCAGAATTGGAATCCTGATGGACTAGAGGTGGGACTGTTTATCCTTTGCTTCAAGCTCCCTACTGTGTGTAAATTTGGAGGAATTCCCAAACAGGAAGCAAATTCCCCATTCACAGGTGTGCCCAGCAGGTATCCACTATCTTATGAATCGACTTAAAGCCTGTCTGGGGCTACCCACCCCAGCCACAAGTGAAAACAAGAATGAGGCCGAGAGGAGAGGATGGGAAGCATCTGATACAAAGGGGTATGGGTAGAGGAATTAGTATCTTTGTTACTAATAATGAGGTCCAATTATTGTTTAAAGCTAAGGAAATACATAAAGTCACCTAGCAAGAGTTTCATTCTCCCAGTATCTATATATCACTAGAGGGTCCAATGACTAAATCTTGGATGTTTCTAAGATTCAGAGGCCAGGTGGAATATTAGTTCAGAATGTATTTGATGGCACTTGTAGAGTGTCTAAAACAGATGGGTGTGATCTTCTCACATAATGTAAAGTCCAGAGCTGGGCAGCCCAAGGATGGTGCAGCTGACCAATTATAGCTTTGGAGCCCCAAGTTCTTTTATCTTCCCCTTCTACTACCTTCACATGTAGGCCTCCATCCTCAAGCTGTGGCTTTATGGTCACAAGATAGTAGTTGCACTTTTAATAGGCAACCACAATTCATGTAGGAAGGAGGGGCACAGGACAAGTCAGACTTTTTTATCAATAAACGAAAGCTGTCTAGAAGCCTTCACTCAACTGATTTCTTCATTGGCCAGAACTATAATACATATCCACCCTAACTCCAAGTGAGTCCAGATGGGTACTTTGCTTCCCTGAATAACACCGGGGTAGTACTCACAGGGAAGCAGGAAGGAATGGCTATTGCATGCACAGCTGGTAATATGTGCCACCAGCAGATAAAAAAGAACCTGTGAGGGAGACTGAGGAGTGGCAAAAGAGGTAAAAAGGAAGACATTCTTTCAAGAAGGAGGGAGGGATCAACTGCGTTAAATATTCCTTAAAAATCTGAAAAAGATAGGGGCAAGGGTGGGGAGAGGGAAGTCCAGTGGATCTTACAACATGAAGGTCATCAGGGACAACGACAAGAGCAGGTTCAGAACAAGATGAGGGATAGAAATATGCTGAGAAAAGAATGGGATCTAAGGAAGTGGGGACTAGTTTTATTTTAGAAGTTTGACTTTGAAAGGAGTAGTTGGGGAAGAGAAAGGAATAAAAAGGGAAGGCTGTCTTAGAAAGGAAAATAATGTCTATCTCACTAAACTGTTTTTAGGATACAACAGATAGCAAATAGCTTTAATATCTATTTTAAAACATTAAGGTTAAGGATATCATAAGACTATTCCTTCCCAAAGCTATATAGTAAGGTGCATAGAACAAATTTTGGAGTCAGAGTTAGGTTTAAATCTTAATTCTGCCTCTAACAAGCTTTGTGATCTTAAGCCAGTTGCTTAATCTCTCTAAATCTGTGTGCCTATAAGTGAAATGGGACAATCATGCCTATCTCGAAAGCCGTGAAAAAGCAGATGCATGTAAAGTGCCTATCACAGTGCTCAGCACATAGTAAATCTTCATTAAGTGGTACTAACATTCTTTTTGGAGGTCAGATCTAGCATTTATATATCAAGGGTCTAAATTAAATTCCCACGAGACAGTATAACAAATGTTTAATAACGTTTGTAATTTCCTTTGAGCCAAAGCACAGGAAGACATCAAGCCCCATATAGCCATCCTACATAATACATACAACCCAAGTTACTCCCTCATGTTTCCCTATTTGTAACACGGCAGAAAATCATGTACCTGCTTGTCTCTCTGAGGCTCAAAGTATAGCCAGAGGGCTGAGCAGCAGCTGAGCATCTGCCTCCTCCTTGAAATTCAGGGTCAGCAGGAGGACAGACCCGCAAGAACACTCACGAGGGGAGATAGTTCTTTGCAAAGCAGATGGAAGAACAAATATTAAGCAAGAAAAATGTGTGGTTGTGTGTGGATGAAAACGTATGCATTACGAGAGCTCTCCTATTAAGTGCAACCTAACTTTGTATTATTACTTTGTAATAATTATGATTTTTACCTTTATTAGGCATAGTTCTTTACCTGAAACTGAATGTGGGGAAAGGGGTTGGTCAGAGTAGGAGATTCAGAAGGTATTTACATGGTGAGGTGAAGGATTCTAATTTCTCTCTCCTGCACAGCACACTGAATGATTCTCCTGGCTCCAATAGAGTTACTGAGTGTTGATGAAGATGCCATTAGCTTCTGGGGCTTTAGGGAATGGCGCAGGGCCCGTCGTGCTGCCTTATCCTCTGCTACACGATGGACACGGCAAAGTAAAGAGCTCAAAGACTGAAGTCAAAACTGCCTAGGGTCAAATCTTGGCTTCACCCTCAATAACTCGGTGACCTTGGGCAAAGTTTCTTAACCTTCTGAGCCTTAGTGTCTTTAACAGTCAATGGAAGTAATAAAACCTACATCAGTTTCATTATGAAGACTAAATTAAATCATGTATACAAAGGGCCTGGTTCAGTGCCCAGCATGTAGTTGATGCTCAGATATATCTTCTGTCCTGAGCATTTTCCCCGTGTATGTCATCTGGTCCCCTTCCAGACACATATGTGTCCCACACATATGGCCCTAGGGATGTGATGCTGATCAGGATATTTTCTTGGATTCTTTGGGAAGCAAGAGTTGGAATGGGGTTTCACAGAAAACACCTGGGGAAAAAAAACAGGTGGCAGTAGCATTGGTGAGGGGAGCCTTCAGACCAAGATGAAGATGTGTCTAAGTCCCTGCCAACCAAGGGAGCCCTGGATATTGGAAAAAAAAAAAAAAAAAAAGCCCACTATAAGTATCTTTCATGGAGCAGAAATAGCCCAGCCTTTGTAGCACCATGTGCTCAGTCAGGGAAGCCAGGCTGCCCTGGGAAGCCGGCCTCAAGCTGAGATGGATCCTAGTAGAAACAGCTGGGGGCTCTCGGCCCTGCAGTTCGGCCTTTCTTCAAGGTGCATCTCAGGTTTGTCATGTCTCTGAGAACAAAATTTATTTTTAACACACACTAAAAAATTCTTTTTTAAAAACGTAGGGAAAAGAAGACATTGGAGGATTTCGTAGTGTTAGCAGTGCTAGATCAGTGGTAGTAACTGGTGAGAAGACAGAAAGGAGGACGGAGAGGAGGAAAATGAAAGAAAGAAGGAGGAGAAGCAGAAGGGTTAAGAAGAAAGGTGAAACAGAGATGTTGGGGGAGAGGAGTAGAGGTAACGAGCCTGTGATTTCCAGCATTTTGAAGGTGGGCCTAGGCTGGGCTAAGGGCAGATATGAACCCTAAGAACTCACATTACTTTATTGCCTAAGAATGAGTGAACTGCCACCATGTATACCCTACCCTCATCTTTGCTAGATAAGGGACAGAAAGGGCAGATGGCCTCCATGGCAAAGAAAGCTGTCCTACTGAGAAGGAAGGGAAAAGTGTCCTGCCAGGACATGGTTGAGAGAAAATCTGCGTGCTCTTTATCCTCTAATCTTCTTTTAGCCCTCAGTAAGGAAACCTCTTTGTTACTAATAATAGCAATATAAGCCTTTATGTACCAAGTGCTAACTATATGCCATGCACTATGCTGAGCACTTCACATGCATTATCTTAAATTTTACAACCACCGCTGCTCATCGATATTATTGGGCCCATTTACAGATCAAGAAACCGAGGTTTTCTAGTTCTTTACTTTCACTAAAGGTAGTTTGCCCAAGACTATGCAAACAATGAGGTAGTCTTCATTTGCACCCGAGTCCTCCGATTCCTCAAAGCCTGCCCTCTATACCCCATAAAATCTTCCCCATGTGCCAAGTTGTCCTTCTTTAATAATTAGGAACACCCCTTACTGAGCTCCAGTGTGACACACGAACTCTCCGGAGCCCACTACGCTCAGCTGAAGTTTTGCTGCGGTGGAAAAGAACACAGGCCTTAATAGCCAGAAGCCCTGGGTGCTATAGCCTCAATTCTAAGGTCAAGTAGTGTCCTTGAGTGGGTCCCCGGAAATCTTATTATCTTGGTTTTTTTCTCTTATCTTTGAACTGAGAAGGTATGTGAGATGATCTCTAAGAATTCTTTCAGCTTTGTAGTCCTGGGAGTTATTCATTAGCAAAGATGAATAATCTCCAAATAATTCCAGGCTAAGTCAGGACTAGATAGATGATAGCCCAAGGCACTTGGACATGTCTTGTTTTCTAAGGGGGGAAAAAAAGGCAAATAACATAACTGCAGACTATTAAATCAATACAGATTGTTAATGGAGAGTCAGAAAGGCTGTTTATTTTTCTCCTCATTATGAGTAAGACCTTTCCCAAGCAAGAGGCTGATCTGGTGTTCTGTTGGCTAGACCCAGACCTCTTTCCTCAGGAGAACACACTCATTTCCCCCTTTATGAAGGAAAAGGCCTCACACGCCCAAACTTGAAATCCTTCCAGTTTGGATGTGCTTTGGGCCTACGAGGCTTTTATTCCCTTTTCATGAAATGAATTATGATTAATAATAGCCAGAGGGTGAGGAATTACAGTCATGCCTTATTACTGAAGATGTGTCTTTGCCCCAGTCGATGATGACAGCAATGACGAAGCATTTCATCAACTAGTAAAGGGCCTCAGCCCCAGCATTTCACGCCCCCAACCCGAGTCCCACAGAAGGGCTGTCACAAGGTTGTTGGAAGAGCTGAGGAAACACAGTCCAGTTAGTTAGCTGTGTCAGTCGGTCCACCTCCTACTAAACTGTGATTCAGCTCTTGGCCCCCCAAAACCATCTTTTTTTTTTTTTTGAAAGAATCCAAAAGTTATTACTGATCTAGGAAAATGAATAAAATTTCCTCTGAACAGATGAAAATCAGCAGAATGGATAAACTAACACTAAGTGTTGACTAAGTTGTTTCCTTTCTTTCTGGGCGTTTACCCAATCAAATAATCAATAAAATCCACTCACATAGAGAGGTAGATACAGAAAGGAGTCTGAGTGGCTACTGGCTTTTCAACTTGGCTTAAGTTCTAAAATGTCTTGATTATTTTTTAGATAATAAACCAGTTTCAAACTTAAATACATCTGGGGGGAAATAGTCCACATAAAATAAAATATATAAAGAGTAATGATTCTGCATTGCTCACATATTATCCCTCCAGCCCCATCTTATTCTTTTGGTTTGAGAACTAATGTTTTTTGTCACCACAAGTGCAAATGAGAATTATTCATTCAAGGGAGTCCCCTTTAGCTTGACCCCTTTACCAGCAGTAAGCAGTGGATTGTTAAATCTAATAAGCACATGCACATTTGTTCTAAGAACAAATAGCTTTGGGGTACAATGCAAGATGACCTGCAATGAAAATAAAATATGAAGTACTTAACATTTTACCATAAAGAGTTGTCTAATGTCAAATCCTGTGGGATTTGATGTCTTATAATTTGATCCAGCTTCAATTTTTTCTCTTGTTGAATTCAGCATCCTCACCACCCCCTTCATCACCACCTTCCTTTGCCCACCCCCTCTCAGTGGGTCTTCTCTGAATCCTCTTTAATGACTTTAAATGACTCTGAACCCCCACATGGAAAAAAGAAAGTCTGTTTTAGGATTAAGAAACTGCCCCTTCCTCTCTTTAATTACAGTATATTTAAATGGTAAACGATCTTATTTGCATTTGAAGGAAAAATCCAAAGAATTGGGACTGGGAAGGGGAAATTCTTAAAATGTTTCCCTAAATATTCTGACTATATCAACCCAAAGGAAGGGGCAATCTTTAAGATTAGCAAAGTTAATGATATACTAAATAAAACATTTTTTAAAACTCCTGAAATAATTTGTTCCATGGTCAGTAGCACATTATCCAAGAGATTGAATATTCTAAATTTCTTTTTTCCCCTTCTTCCCCCTTTACCTCATTTGGTAGGCGCGCTCCTTTTGGCCTGCAGACAGAATATCGGGAATTCTTTCAGAAAACAATGGTTATTGTCTAAATTCTAAACTATTCCGTGCATCCTAAACCCTCCCATGAACAAACAATTCACCTCCCTCCCTACCTCACCCTCAATCTTTATTTTAGTCATGCTGTATATTTAATTCTCCCCAGAACTCTTTCCAAAGCTGAACCGGACTTTCTCTGAAATATCCCTACTGTTGGTGGGTGTCACAGCTGTACACATTCCCTTTCCTCTATCCTTCAAGTGAAAAGGAGGGGCATCCAGCTTTAGAAAGGTTACACAAAGCAGAAGTACTTGGGTATTCAAGATGAGGAGACTGACTGGTAATGTAGGTAGTTCCCTCACCTTCTTGTTCAACTGCCTCCAAATGAAGGCCAGAGGAGCTCCTTGGTTTGAACCCAAGCTATTCATTTAACCAAAATGCTCAGCTCTGGAACCTGGACTGGAGTCTCAGATCGTTTATTTTCCTCATTGACTGATTAATTCATTGTTTAAAAAATCAGTCTGGGCACCTACAATGTGCAGGGACCTTTATTCTAGGCCTTGGGTTTACAGCAGTCCACATGGCAGACACAACTCTACACTTATGGAAATTATATTCTGGTGGAGGAAACCGAAAGTAATCAAATAAGATACAACTGCAATGAAGAATTCAACACAGCAATATGTGAGAATTGGGATAGTGGCCAGTGCAGGTCTTGCTGAAAAAGTAACATTTGAGCTAAGACCTGAGAAAAGGTCTCAGTTGTGGGACTGTCAGAAGAGGCATTCCTGGGAATGGCAAATACATATACAGGAAATTGGCCCATTGGCCCATTCCACAGGGGCAGAAAGGAGACCCAGGTGACTGGAGCTTATTAGCAAGAGAGAGGTATGCAGACCAAAAAAGTGGTTCAATGGAAAATACCCACAGGGTGATCTTATCATAAATTCCTAACTGGGCTGGAGATGGTGAGTAAGTCACGCCCCAGGACTATAATTTTTTAGTGAAAAGTTTATCTTTGCCTTAAGCAATCCCTATCCCTGTTCATTGTTTCTGTGCAACTAGGTTAACACGCCTTTGCAATGCCTCTGTTCAGACCCCTCCTAATGTATGATCTACCCTTTAGGACCCCTCCTAAGACATCACCACCCTCAAGAGAGCAAATAATCTTACCTGTCCTATAATCCAATCCCCACCTTGCTTTCTCCCACCTTCTTGTAATCTTAGTTTGGTCCCTTCCTTAATTTCAAATGCATAAAAGAAACTGCAAAACTGTTATTCTCAAGAGCATCTGAGATCTCGCTCCCCAGCATATGTTGTCAGTTTGGCTCAAACAAATTCTTAGAAAAGTCTCTAGAGGTTTGGATGCTTCTTATGTTGACAGGTAGTAGGAGATAAGTTTGTAGTTTAAATGTACTAAAGAAAAAAATTCATTTATTCAACAATTCAAGAATCAGGTAGCATCCAATCTAGAAGATAGAAAGGAGCTCCAAAGAATTGTCCAATTCGAGAGGGTTTTGTGGACCAAAGTGAGCATGAATAAGGAAGTAATAGAAGGCACTTGCTGATTGGTTTAAGTAGGTTTACTTTCCTTATATGGAGCAAAAGGAAGTCTTAGAGTCAGTTCAGGTAACTTGTGCTGAGCAATCAAGTGCTGGGAAAGCCAAGCACAGAAACTTAGCTAAGTTTTGCTTTGCTGATAGGGAGCCTAGCATGAGCTACTCCAGCTTGGGCCCAATCTTCTTACTTTAACAAAGGGAAGTCATGGGAAAATTTTACTCAGAGAAATAACATCATAGGACTTATATTTTTAAAAGATAACTTTGACCATCTGTGGAAGAATAGATTAAGGTAGGAGGTGCCCAGCAAGAAAAGCAATAATCCAGGTGAAAGTGATGGTAGCTTAAACTAGGATAATAGCAATAGGCATTGAAGGAAGTGGACAGATGCTGAATTGGAGTGTATTTTGGTGGTAGAAACAACAGGACCTGACAATGAATTGGCTCTTGGGGGACTGAGAGAAAAGAGGAATCACAGGTGACTGATAGGTTAATGTCTTGAGCAACTGGGTAGAAGATTGCGACATTTACTGAGATAGAGGTTAAGGGATGAAAAGTTTTCACAGGGGAAATATCCCTATTTTTTACTTTCCTCTTTTGCAAAAGGTGGACAAAAGTACCTACTTCATAAGCCTATGATGAGGATTAATTAAAATAAAAAGCCAGGCACACAGTATGTGCTCGATTAATGTTAGTCATTGTTATATGTCAAGCATTGTGCTAGGAGCTGATTTTCAGAGATGAATACCTGCTCTAAAGAAGCCGAGAGTTAAGTAGAAGATGTCAAGTTGTTGGGGTACGGGGCAGTGAAGATGGTCAAATTAATCTGGATGTTTCATGTGCAAAGGGAATAGAAAAAAAATTCCGATACATTAGATGACTCCAAGGCTAAGTTGAGCACTTTCTGCATTTAGAAATAATAGCAGGTGCAGTACCTAACATAGGCTGAGACTGTGTTTAACATTGTATAATCTGAAGAAGAGAAAAACAGCCTTCACTTATAGCACCTACCAATTTTGTGGTGTCAATATTCCTTTCACGGCCTATTTCAAACTACCAAAATGATGTCAATCAACTCAGAAAATTCCTCAAATTTTAACAATTGGCTCCTGCAAAGCGATATGAGCTGGTTCCAGCTCACCACTGAACCTAGAATGCACTCAGTAAGAAGAGAAATTATGACATTTTGGTGAAGATGAATCTAGTCTAAGTGTTCTTATTAAATAAGAAATAATGATTGGAGATAAGAAATTCATTTATTCACTTGTATTCAACAAATATTTATTGTCTGTATGTAGAAGAATATGTCAAGTACTAGGGATGTCTTTATCTAAACATCAGGTAAACAAACAAACAAGGAAGCATAAAGCTTACACAAAGTGTACAGTTTAGCTGGAGTCCACTGTGGCAATTCAGACTGAGTTGAGAAGATCTTAGAGTACTTCATGGTAGATACTTAGTAAGAATAAGTGGTAAGTTTGAGTTTGTTGGGCAGGATTTAAGGCAATAAAGGAAACAAGAAGGCAAAGATCTGAACAAGGTTTCTTGTGTGGAAGGCGTTACCTATTAACTGAGATATTAGAAAAAGAAGTCTGTACAGAGTAGATGCTCAATAAAGATTTGCTGAATGTGGAAGTGCTTAATATTTGTAATAGAGTGTTCATAAAGTGTTCTAATGTAGTTAATTTGCATAGATGAATTATATGTAATGCATTATATAGAAATACACTTTTTTTATGTCAAAGAGAATGAAGATGGCCAAGTCCTGGGGAATTCTACTGGACAAGAAAACTAATTTCTTCAACAAATAAATGGTGCATGATCAAGCCTAAAAAGAATATTCCATAGTTCTGATCCCTTATTCAGTTGGCCATTCATTCATTCATTCATTCATCAAACATTGAATAGCACATACTGTGCCAGATAGTATACTAGGAATAAGGGATACACTTATAAAAAATGGAGATAAAAGTATAATGATAGAGACCAATGAATACTCAGGTCATTATAATATGACCTGCCAAGTGCAACAGTAAAATAAGTACAGGTACAACAGAAAGCCTAATAAGGCCCCCAACCCAATCTCATGGAATCAAAAATTTCCTGGAAGAAATGATGTTTCCATGAGAGATGGATGAGTAGGAGATGTGAGATGTGGTATTAGTGTTCGAAGGCCTAGAGTAGAAGATGAAGTGGAGTAATGAGAGATGAAGCTGAAGATGTTAGGGCTGGGTTAGCACCATTGTAAGAAAAGTTAACTTCAAGAGTTGGACATGTTTCAGCTATCTATCACTGTGTAACAAACCGTGCCAAGACTTAGTGGCTTAAAACAGCAGCAACTATTTATCTGCTTATGATTCTGCAATTTGAGCAGAGCTTGACAGAGGTGGTCCTTCTATGCTCCATGTGGTGCTGGTTGTTGTGTCTTGACTAGGAGTGAAGAATTCAAGATCCCTAGGGCTAGAACATTCATATGGCCTCACTCACTTATCTGGTGCTGCAACATGTGGGGACTTGCTGGTTCTCTATCTCTTCATCTGGTCTCTTATCACAGATAATCACCACAGAACAGAACTAGATTTGTTTTGTGGAAAGACTAATCTCTCTTCACTGAAGAGAATGCACTGTGGCTGGGCAGCAGTGTAGGCAGAAAGGCCAGTTTGGGGGGTATTACAGTGGAACAGGAAGAGTTAAAAGTCTAGGCTGGTGTTAAAGATGAAAAGAAGTGAATGGGGTTGAAGAGTGTTTTATATAAGTAAGAGACAAGTAACTGGCTATTGGAGCCAGGAGAAGGATGGAGAGAGGAGTCAAGAACGACACCAGAGTTGCTCTGATTTCAGAGCAGGTGCTTCTAGTTCTGTCCAATCTCAACCTAAGAAAGTCATTCTTTCCTCTATGAATTTTATCTTTTGGCAATGCTGTACTCCTGTTAAGGAAGTCACTCAAGTAGGGTTAGTTTGACTCCAAGAAATTCAAGTTAAATGTATTGTGCTTAAACAGGTCAGTCAGTGACTCTTCATGTGTGAGAGTCAAGGAGGCTACGTGGCTGGTAGCTTGAAAGGGAGGCAGAGGTTTCAGTTGGCCCCATTCCAACCCACTTCTACTGTAGCCCCCATGGACAAGAGCCAGGGTCAGGCTGTTCTGTCCCACCCTGGCCTCAAACCATGGGACTTTCTCCACTTCAGCGATCAGGAGAGTCAGAGTGACCTATTTTCTCTCTGACAGGTAGCCCCAGCCACCAGCTGGAGCAGGACTCTAAAATACTTGAGATAAGTGAATATCTCTGAGGCTGCAGAAACCTTAGTTCCTATCCCCAGAGAGCTAGAATCTATTTAGAGTGTTGTCTTCAAGAAGCTGAGCCAGGATAGTGGGGATGAGAGACTTGTGATGCTAGTCAGACTGGTCGATGGGGAAGCCCTGATTCTTGGAGTAAGGACTTCTCAGAAAAACAAAAGTCTAGCCAATAAAGTAAACTTCCAGTGTCTCCCCTCGCGTGCAGCCAGGGATGAAAAGAATGAAGCACTGGATGGAACAACCTCTCTCCGTCCACCTCCTCACCTGGACACTTGGCGTTTAAAATCTGAAACAACTCAGTTGTCTATTGATCCCTTAGGCTCTTGGGTAATTTTAGGTTGTATAAATAGATGCACCTAGATCCTGCGCAAGATATGAAACAGCTCTTTTCTTCCCCCCTCTAAGCACTGAAACTAAGATTTAAGGGAAGAAGGAACAAGTACAGAAACCAAACAATGCAGCTCAAGAGAGAAAATAATGTGTCCAAAACTGAAATAATCATCTTTCCACCTCCCCCAGTTTCCCTTCCAAACTTCCCTATTTCTTTCTACAGTAACAACATTCCCTGAGCTGCGCAATCTCAAAAAACTGAATTTTTAAAATGCTTTTCCCTGTCCCTCATCTCACATAACCATTGTCACTGAGTCTTGCTGGTTCTTCCACTCTGAAGCTTTGTAACATTCCCATAGTCCTCCTCTTCCCCCAGGGTCTGGCCTTTCACCCTTTATCTCTTTATATGACCTGCCAGCATCTCCTCTCAAACGCCCATCCAAGTGTTCCCTTCAAACTGCGATCGGGACCACGTCACACTTCCTAAAACCTTTCAAATCAGCCCCAGCTTTTCTCCTAGAAGCCCTTCATTATCTCTCACCCATCTCTCCAAGACTCACCTCTGGTCACTTGCTCACGTCCACCTTCACCCAAAGCCAACCAATCTGCCCTATATTTCCTGGGATACCCTGCTCTCTTTCGCTTGGGTGCTTTTGTGCATGCTGTTCCTCTGTCTGGATCTCCCTTCTCTGACATCTGCACTTGGCTAACTCCACTTGATCCTTTTGCTTAGTCCTTCTGGTGTCCCTTCTGCTGTGAAGCCTTCCCTGATAGCCCAGTCTGGGAATTCCCAACTCTTCCATGGCAGTGTCAATGGCACTGAGCTCCTTCAGGGAAGAGCTGCTTTCATTTCTCTCAGGATATCAAAGTAAGCACCCCCTGAATGGGGTTGAAATACTGAACCGGCAATAGCCCCATCTGTGTATTTTCTTCTCTTCCTCCCCACCTCCAACTCCTTCTGCACCAGGCTTTCAGTCTACCCTTCTTTTTATTATCTGTCCTGCCCTCCAAACAAAATAAAACAGAATAAAGCTCACAGTTAAGAGAAAACCTCTAAGTGAATATGGCATTCATGGCTCTCCAGAGGCTGCATACTCTCCATTCTCCACTCCAACTCACTCCCCACATCACAGGCACCTTTGTAGCAGGGCGGTCACCCTGAGGCTCCTCAAATGCTACCTATCTTGCTCAGTCTCCCAGTTTTCTTTATTCCTGCTCTCCTCTCCCTTTCCCCATTGTTCTGGGCCAGCCTAAGTCACTTAGTCTTTCTGTGAAATTTTTGCTCACACTCCACCCCTTCCTGGGAGCTTTCTCAACCAGTTGAATGTCTCTCCCTTTCTTTTCCAAATCCTATGGCATTTATCAATCTCATCTAAATCATTTATTTGTACCTTACCATATGTCATCTTGTGCATTTAATTTTTCTTGAGGATGTATTTTTGTTCCAACTAGATTCTAAGGGCAAGGATCATTTCCTACACGACTTTTTACTCCCTTCAGTGTCAATATCAGGCAGAAATACAAGCCCTTAATTTTATTTAAGAAATCATGGAAAAATATAAAATCGTGGAAATATAAAATCCAGCAAAAAACATATTAAACTTTTGTCTTTAGCATATTATCAAGAGTTAGGAAGGAAGTACAAACAAGGGTCCTGCCTTCATGAGATTTGCATCTTAATGAAGGGCGGGAGCTAAGACAATCACAAGTAAACTCCTATTCACACAAGTGATTTTAAAAGAACTATAGTTGTAAAGAGAGTTATCTATACAGAGATTTACTAGGTAATTTGGGAAAGTGAAATCAAGAGAAGAGCTGTCAGGCTGAACTCACATTCCTTTCCAGTTTCCATGTAACTCTCCAAAACTCTGAACTAAACTGTCTACAACAGAGGTTCTCAAATCTGGGTGAGCCTCCGGATCCCCTAGAGAGCTTGTTAAAACACAGATCGTTGAGGCCTGCTTCTAAATTTCTCATTCAGTGGATCTGAGTAGAGACCAAGAATCTGTATTTCTAACAAATCCCAGGTGATTCTGATACTGCTGGTCTGGGGCAGCACACTTGAAGATTTACTGGACTGCACTATTTTGGAACCTAATGGTGGACAATATTGAGTATTCTGTTGTTACTTTTTTTCCTGTGCGCCCATCTTTTCTTTCAAGTAGACTACGATCTCCGACAGGATAGGATCTATTTTATACGTATGTCTTCCAAGTAAGTCAGTTCTCCCCAATAGAACTGAATTATTCTTGAATTAAAAGAATCATCCAAGAGTTCCACACCTCATGACTCAGTGCAATCATTCATTCATCTCTGCAACAATCGGAATCATTTTAAACATGATTGAGCAAAAACTGTGCAGGATTTATCATATCTGCAACAGGAACAATGGTCAGTTGGGCAGAGAACAAATGATATTACGGGGCCCAAAGGTGAGTAATTAGCCCTAATGACTTGGAAAATAAATAGGAATTTGC
This sequence comes from Pteropus vampyrus, assembly GCF_000151845.1. NCBI lineage: Eukaryota > Metazoa > Chordata > Mammalia > Chiroptera > Pteropodidae > Pteropus > Pteropus vampyrus. Next base: position 4,875,353 of record NW_011888861.1, on the reverse strand, counting down.
TTTGGGTAGGCTGTATAAATATCTACTGTATAATTGAATGCCTGATGCTTTTGGGGTGCAAGTGTGATGCGAAGGGTATGGACAAGGGGAGGAGAGAGCATTGTTGTCGGCTGCCCCCTTGCAGCTGCTGCTAGTCCCACTTTCTTCTTCTCCCCAAACCGAATGACTGTAGGTTAAAGAAACTGCTGAAGCACAGACAATGAGTGAAGAAAGTGGCAATTCACAGCCTATTAACCTTGGATTTTGGAAGTTGTGCCACTCCCATGATTCTCCACTGCTGCTGGCTTTAAAATCACAGCTTTGAAAGATTTGCCTCCAGGTCTGTACTGAGACTTATGCTTTTGGGTAAGACTGGCAAGACTTGGAAGCATTTCCTGGGGGTCCTGGAAAGATAACTCCATGAATGACTCCTTTGTGGATCAGAGAGGTCAAATGCATGCTATTGGCTACTGGTATCTGGGATTTCTGTCCTTCTTTTCCTTCCAAGTATTCAGAGGAATGGGTACAATGAGAACATTCTTTGTTGAGCGGACATTCATTGATTCCATCATTCCAAAAATATTTATTAAGGGCTTGCTCTGCCCTTCATTTTTTTTTTTTTTTTTTTGTCCATTGAGGCATTTTATTTGAACATATGTATTACATCCCTAGAAAGAGAATCCCAGGATTTTCCCTCCTGTGTATTTTCGTCTTGCTTCTTCTTGGTCCATAATGAAACCAAACTGACAGGACGGGAGCAGATTGTTCTGCCATTTTTCCAGATCCTTGATTTGCACATCGAATCTAGGGCTGATCACTCCATACTTGTTTAACCTGCCTGTGAGATTCCCAACAATTTCCCCAGCTCTATGATCATCAATGATTTCGAATTTGCCAGTGTAACCATGCTTCATCATCACAGTCAGAAACCGGACGATGACTTTAGAGCACGGCCTAATAAGAACCTGGCATTTGCCTCTCTTTTTAGCATTGTTGATGCTCTTGAGCACATTGGCCAGGACGTTCATGCACCCCATTATGGCAGCACGGAAAGATGGCGGAAAGAGCTCTGCCCTTCATTTTGGATGTGCAGTCTAGAATGGAGCAAAGGCTCTGTCTTCATGGAGCTCGCAGTTGCAAATCTCTTTCTAAGCTGAGATGACCAACCTTGACAGTCTGCCCAGCACTGAGGGGTTTTGTGGGATGTGGGACTCTCAGGGCTAACACCAGGAAAATCTTGGACAAACCAAAACGTAGACTCTTACCCAGACCTCACATTTCCTAGTCATGGCTGTCATTCATGAATTTGAGCTCAAGAGTGCATAAATAATAAATTGTTCTGCTTAATCTATAGAGCTGTGCCATTGAAAGTGGTAGCCTCTAGTGGTAGCACATAATGGCTTTGAGATCTGAGGTGTTGAGAGAAAAGCTAGATAGAAATCAAGAAAGCTGAAGGTAAAAAGGAAAGAGAGGTGTACTTTTTTGATTAGCAACTCTGTTAAAAAACAGTTTTTGTGGGAAAGAGGTAAGGGTATTAAAAGTGGTTTGGTTTTTTTAAACAATCACTTTCAAAGAAGGAAGAAGTAAGGGAAAATTTTGAAGAATACAGTAGTTTTGAATTGGTGAATTTCTGGCTGAAAAAATCAGAGTACAGGAAAGCAAAGGAAGAGAGTTTGTGGGACTGGTCTTTAACCTGAAAGCGGTGACAGAAGGATAGCAAAGCACTTGTTCTGGTCACTTAATACTGAGCCTAGCTAGCAGTGGTCTTGTGGGTCATTAGACATGTTTTTAATGATTAGGGCACAATATCAGGTTCTGAGGAAGAGAGAGATTATGAGTATTTTAGGATAGCAGACCATGGCATGTAGAATGGTAGACTGTGTGCTTAGAGGTTAAATATGAGGGTGCAATTGCAAGCTCCCAAGAAATCATTTTCCAGAAGAATGCATTTTCAGTATTCTAATGAGAAGTTCAGAAAAGTAAATTCTCTATGCAGAATCTGCTTTATAATAAAAATTTCAGGAATATATCTGTGTCACATACTAAAGGGTATTTACAATGCTACCTGTGTTCCTCTACTGCTTTTCCTTTCAGTTGATTTTGATATTTCCAATATTTTTCCCTCATCAAAATCCATACTAGGACATGTGATAACTTCTCCATTTAATTGATAAGAAAGCTGAGATATAAATGATACTTTTAATATATTTACCTTCCAGAAAAGAATAAGTGGAAGCAGTAACAGTCTATAAAGCAGGATTCACGTGAAAGAAATTATCTCTGGCATTCATTTACCTTCCTTTTCTGGTCTCAAATCCTTCTGCTCCAAATGCTTATTTCCCAGATAGCTAACCTTGGGCCAACCTTCCCAGACAGAATCTGACCCAGTCTCTGATTTCTGGCTCAGAGTACCCTCTTGACATAGGGTCTAGCCAGAGTGCAGAGATTCTATAATTCAGGTGCCAGTTCATACAGAACTAGATAGTGTGGGATGTCAGTAAGCAGCACAGTTCTAGTCACTTTAGTGTGCCTAGTCCAGAGGGAATAATTAGGATCCTGGGGACATTAAAAGCCAGGGATCTCTCTAGATGCTTTAATGAGGCTTTTAGGAGATCCATCTTTGAAAGGCCCGAGAAACACATGCCAGAAACAGAGGGGCAGCATGTAAGCCAGTGTTCTCAGAAGTGTAGATGACAAGATTTACAGCATAAGAAATATCTGCAATACCTGTTCAAAGCAAATTCCTGGACCTCACCCTAGACCTACTAAAGCAGAACTCTAGGCTGGTGGCCAGAAATCTACATTTCAAACAAGTGCCCTAAAAGATTCTTGCCTACTGTAAAAGGTAATAACCTGACATACAGATCAACACTTCCTCATGTTGTTTCCTTATACCTTGCTAGAAATGGCTTGCTAATCTCTGATACTTAATTCATGCTAACATATTAATGACTGATAATGGTTTAATAACTCTCTCATAGAATTTTCATTTAAAAATAGATCTCTAGATCTTGGAATGCCTTATCCCAAAGGGAAAAATTTTTTTTCTCTTTAGGAATGATATTCTAATGTTTGGATGTTTTTTGTGTAGTCCAACTAACTACTTAAAAGGACAGCAAATGATTTGTGGTCAACCGTGATCATAGATTTAAGAAAGGAGGTATTTTATTAAGTGCCTCTCTTCACCTAGATAATAATTTGGGCTGTGGATAAGTAAAAAGCCAGTTACTTTGGGAGATATAAAGACCATTCATGTTGGGCTTTTAAAGTTATTGTCAACTATTGTAAAATTTTTCATTGTGTTTAAATAATACTCTGTACAGTATAAACCCTTCTACTAAACCAGAAAAATCAAATACTTGGGCTATTTCTTTATTTAAAAATGTGTCTGTGTGTGGGGGGGTGGTTAGGCAGAGAATGACACTCTTTTTGAAACTCTTCTTTCCCTATTGTTTAGGAGGAAAAAGCCTTCAAATGGCCAATTGATGGTGCTAATTCTTGGGGGAAAGCAGGAACCTTGGATGAAAGCCAGAGAGGAACAAAAAATTTTCTTAAAAGGGAAGTACTTGCCCCAGTTGTGGATATTGGGCCCATCTTTGGGTCACAATACTGAAAATTGAGAAGCTTTACCCCTTACCCTCTTCTACCCCACTCCCCACACCCATGTCACCTCAAAAGTTATAAATCTTTGGTTCAAGCAGACCCAGGCTGGGAGACCAATGTCTGGAAATGTCATCTATAGAAGACCCTAATCTCACCTACTTCGTCTTGCAAATTCATGTCACAGGGGAAGTGGATGCAAGAATAGATCTACACAGCCTATCCCTATCGTTAGAAAGACGACTCAACATCAGGCCCTTTTGGCCACTGGTCAGTTTTATTTTCATATATCAAAGGTTAAATTTGCAAGGCAACTGTATTAGTTTTCTGGGACTGCCATAACAAAGTACCAAAGACTAGGGGGCTTAAACAAGTAATTTATTTTCTCATATTTCTGGAAGCTAAAAGTCTAAGATTAAGGTGGCAGCAAAGTTGGTTTCTTCTAAAACATTTCTCCTTGGGCTGTAGATGTCTATCTCTGTGTTTTCATGTGGTCTTCCCTCTTTGTGTGTCTGTGTCCAAATTATTTCTTTTTAAAATGATACTAGTCATATTGGATAAAGGCGCACCCTAATGACCTCATTTTAACTTAATTACCTTTTTAAAGACCTTACCTCCAAATACAAACACATTCTGAGGTACTGAGGGTTAGGACTTCAAGATTTTAATTGGCTGGATGTGGGGTACACAACTCAGTCGATAATAGCAGCAGACAAATATCACTTGTCAGACGAATATATCTATGCCGGTCTTGACTTTTAGACTCACTTTATGAAAATGTCTGGGCCTGTTACATTACTGACGTAATAGGAAATTTTTCATTTTGTCCTCTCTTCTTTGGACATTTCATAAGAGAAGTGCTGGCTGGAAAGCAAAGCAGAGATCTTTTAAGTGCCACTTGTCAAACGGTTTCACTTCCTCAATAATTGCAACTCCTTGGTGGGAGCTGACCTATTTGAAAGAGCACTCCAGATGCAGAGAATTATTTGTGAACCAAATGATAATTGGCACAGTGCCACATTCCATTCATTTATTTAAGAAGCATTTATCTACTGTGTGATAAATGTTTTGCTAGGTAAGTGCTAGGTACTTTGTAAGCAGGGAGATGGAGAAGGAACGTGATTTCAACCATCTCTATCTGAAAACTGGAAATGTTTGGGACAGCTGCAGGCATATTGATATGACTGAGAAATCGCCAAGCATCTGCTCTGTTGTAACTTTAGAGTACCTAGCCTCCTTCCTGGTTTCTCCTGGTCTCTAGGTTGAGAAAATCCCTTAGAATCCATTCTAGGTTGCTTGGGAGATATGGATTCTCCTATCAACTGTGACCTTAGTCTCAACTTCAAAAATATGAATATAAATAGAGTGCTCAAAGCATAAGCTGTAACCAATATCTTTCCTTCCTTCCTTCCTTCCTTTCTTTCCTTTCTCCTTTCTTTCATCTATCTGTCTCTTTCTAGGTTTTTGATAAAAATGTTTATATACCATGAATCTGAGAACACAGCTAATAAACTGTGACCATAGTTTATGCACTGTGTGTATATCAAAGAATTTATTGTTGTACTAAAAATTTACAATCACGTTAACCATGTTATATAAAATTGATATGATCACAAATTGCCAAGATTAGTATTAATTTGTATATAATCATAGACTATTAGATTTGGAAGGGCTTCTAGGGTGTGTCTAGGTTAGTCCCCTTTTTCACAAATAAAGAAAGTGAGGCTTAGTGAAGGGACTTGTTCAAGGTCACAAAAAACTGAAACCTCAAGATTTCAGATTTCCAGTGTAATCTTGCTATTAAGTCAACTGATTTTACAGTTTTTCTTTTTGTATCCGTATTTATCTAGAATCATAAGTGCCCCTAGATACAGTGCACTGTTTGAAAGCCCTCACCTTCCTTATCTTGGGCACATGCACACATGGATATATGTAAACACTGTCATTTTGTAATAACAAAGGCAAGATTCTGACAATCTGGGTTATCTTGTCTTGTCCCAGGTTCTCTGGACTTTCTAGAGTCAGTCCCTCCTCCCTTTTTCCCACTCCAGCTGCTTTTCTCATCTGAGGACTGTGGGGCTAAGGCAACAGAAGCTCTACAGTGTTCATTCAGGAGGGCTGCAAGGATCCAGATAAGGGAGTGTGCAGAGAAAGGGGAGCATTGTAAGCAGTCTTTAGGTACTCTTTGGATGAATCGATGAATCAATGAATGAATGAACGAATGAAAGCTAGAAGGAGAGAAAAAGAAAAAGAACGATGAAGGGGCTGACCTTCTGGATCTTTGGCATCTGTGAATCTTAGGGCTGAAGAATGGATAGACAGGGGTTGGAGTTAAGGCATGAGGGCCTCTTCTGTAAACTGCTGTGGGGCTCAAGACTAGAGCAGCTCCTGATCAGCCTTGAGTAGAGCCTGGAACACCCCTTCTACCTCTAAATATCTTCTCACTTCTGTCTTCCTTGACATTCCTTTTACAAAAGGCAAAATTCTTAGTACTTTGTGTGCTCGCTTTGAGGACAGGGTCTATGTTTTATTTAATTTTACATCCTGAATAAATGTTCAACAATTTTTTTTTTTAAATGAATGCTTGACAATCGAGAAAGACAAACATCTGGAAAGTAATAATCCACTAAGTTTTAGTCACAGTGTAACTGCTGATGCCCCAATCTTTCCTGTTTTACTATATATGTGTAGTATCAGAAAGGGAGATGATGCTGTTTTCCTGTAAAGGTGTAGGTGACTCTGGGATTTCAGAAACATTGTTTTGGAAAAAACAATGTAAACTTTGTAGATGTCACAATTTTTATAGAAGATAGGCTGTGTTTTTGTTGAGCAGTGTACATAGATTCATAGGAGCTGTGGGCAGAAGTATGGAGATCAACCAGCATCTTGGCATGTGTCATGTTTATGAAAACCTCAAACTATGGAAGTTGGATTGAATAAGAGTGTAGCTCCAGACTGAACTGGACTAGTCTGGAATCGAAGAATCCTCAGAAGAATCTTCCGATTGGTGAAAGGTACTTTTCTCCTACCCTAATTATTTCTGTGCTTCTGACGGATTGAAGAACTAATGACTTTTGTGGTGGAATGTGATTGCTACTGCTTTTTTGCTGCCCCGAATGTTTTTCTCCCACTCTTTCTGATAACAAATTCTGCAGCATCCCTACTTTCATGGTGGGAAAGAGTTTTCTTTGGAGCTATCTTTACTAGCTGCATGCAGAAGCTGACAGAAGAAAGAAATGCTAAAATGAATTGTGAGAGAAAGAGAAGGAAGGAGGGAGGGAAAGTTGATAATATCATTTGTAGCCCTGAAACTAGGATTCTGGATTTCCCAGTTAGGTGAACTAAACCCCTCCCACCTCCCCCTATTTTTCCATTAGCTATTTTCATTAGGGCTTTTTTCATTTGCACCAGAAGGTGTCTTGATTTATACTGCTCCTTCCCTCTATTCCTGCCTACTTAGGGGAACCATGTCATCTCTGTGCCTCAGTTTCTTCCTAATGATTCCCTGTGGATTAGCTAATCAGTGATAAGATCTCCCCCGCCGCCCACAAAAGAAAACCATAGAGTACAGTATTATTGTAAACAGTAACTTCTATTCTTAGGAACTGCAGGTTTCCCGTCTTGGCTGCCTTACCAGGGTTTCTGAATTAGGGCCAGCTCTCTTTCAATAACACAAGACACAATCTCAGCAGAATAGTAATACTAGTTCTCAAATTTTAAATAATCCAAAGAACCAGGGACTTTCGGTGACTTGTATAAACAAGGTCCACAGTCAACTGGTAGATTTAGAACATCATTTTATTGTATCTGGTTGTGCTGTGGCATTTTAGTGAGGCTTGATAAATAAGACTAAATTCAGGGACAGGATGCAGTGAATAACACCAAAAAAAACTAAAACGTCTCCTTGACATCACTCACTCTTAAGAAGGCTGTTTACTTCTGAGTTTACCTCCTAGTGTGTTTTAAAATACTCTTGCAAATCTCAGTCAGCTCGAAATAGCTTCTCTACCTTCTTTCAATAGAAGCCCCCACCTTCTGAGTACACTGGCTCATAGTTATTTATAAACCTGATGTCAGTCAAAGATTCTTTTTTACATCTCTCCTCCTTACTCCCCTCCCCCACATATGAAGATAGACCTATATAAAATTAGAAACTTCACAGAAAGTATCCAGTCACTCAGGTAAGAATTATTGGCAGCCAGCAATCATTTATGAAGCATAAATTCATCACATTGGATGAAGTGTGTCTCTAAGACTATTTCATAGATATCAGCTCTTTCTTAAAAAATGGTTTCTGTGGTCAAATAAGTATGCCTCTTTGGGATTTTAAAAATCCTATGGGAAAGTAATCAGATTATCTTTGTGTAAATTAGCAATTTCCAAATCTCTTTTGTCACAGCATTCTTTCCTTTCCAGCCACATCCAGTAACATTTCATGGAATAATGTCTTGGATCACATTTTGAAAACCAGGGGGTGGTGTGCACAGGGATGTGGAGTCAGGAGCTCTGGGTGTGACTCCTGGTTCTGTCAGCCTATACTAGTTGTATGATCTTGAGCAAGTTATTATCTCTTAATATTTCATTTCCACATTGGAAGAGGGAGGACAAGACCTATCTTAATTTGGGTTATTTTATGGATTAAGTGATATTGCCATGGCTGTCCTTTAAACACCATAAAAAGTTATTCAAATTAAAGGTATCATTAGATATCATAGAGAAGTACAGTTGACCCTTGACAATGTGGGGGTTAGAGGAACCCGCCACCCTTGGAGGTGCAAATCTGAGTATACCTTAAGTTAGTTCTCCCCCTACCCAAATTCCCGGCCCCTAATTGACCCTTGATCAACACAGGTTTGAACTGTGTGGGACAACTGAAAAAAATCTATGTATGGACTTGCACAGTTCAAACCCACCCCCTTCAAGTGTCAACTGTATAAAGTTATATTAGGAAATTAATAATATAGAAGTATAAAGAAACTTGCCCTAGCAATCCTTACTCAACAAACTGTGTATTTAAGTCTACTTAGGGGCCAGCACTGAGAGGGAAACAGGAAGCACAGCACAAAAATCAAAGTAAGATCAGAGTATGTTAGATCCAGAAATGTCTGTTGATAATTGAATTTAACCATCTCACTTCATTGATGATGAAGATGAGGCCTAGAAGGGTCAAATGAATGGCTTATAGTCTCTGAGAGAGTTAATATTAGAAACAACTGAGTCCCACCAGTGACTGGCCTCATTGCCAAGGGCTGCCTCAAAATGAGACAAATCATGGCCCCAATGAATGTTTGACTGAATTAGGAGAGACAAGATATATAAATGACATAATCAGAAAACAAGATAACATGGAACAAACTTTTAAAGCTCCCAAAATGTCACTGTGGTAACTATTTGAGGTGATGAATATGTTAATTAGTTTGACCTAGTAGTCATTACAAAATGAATGTGCATATCAAAATATCACATTGTACACTTGATATACAATTTTTATTTTTAAAAATGTGGCTGAAGTAACAGGGGCAATGCGAATTTAGGAGTGAGTAAGCAGCCAGGATGAATTGGAGACAGGACTGGAGCTGGGGCCTTGAAGAATGTACAACTCTGTGCTGGATTTAGATACTGCAAAAAGAAAAGTAGTTGTGTTCCGGAATGGAACTGGAGATAAGAGTAACAGACTAAGTGGTTGGCAATAGTCTAAATAATTGGGCATTACAATTTTGGTGAAATATTCAACAGAAAGCATTTACTGCACACTTCCAAATTCTATAAAGTTTCTAGAGCTTTGGGGAGGATATGAGAAGTAGATAACATGGCCTTTGACTTTAGAAAGCTTATTTTTTTATTTGGAGAGAGATAAGAACATAAGACAAAACTGGAGAATGTAAGCAAATAAGTATATAACGCAAAGGGGTGAAATATGTACTCTTAAGGATTTCTGGAGATGAATCTTGACTTCTTAGAAGAATCAGGTGTTTGGAAGCATGTGTTATCCCCCACATTAACAGGGAAACTTCAATATGCATTTAACATAGGACTGTGGATTATTCCTCTGTACTTGGTCTGTTTTAACCTTTTATTATTATTATTATTATTATTATTATTTATTATTATTTATGCCTACAGCACCTGGTCTTCCAAGGTGGTCTCCCATCCAAGTACTAACCAAGCCCAACCCTGCTTAGCTTCTGAGATCAGGCATCGGGTTTGTTCAGGGTGGCATGGCCGTAGACCATGGACCGTGGCTCCAGTGGGGCATGAACCCAGGACCTTCTGCATGTAAAGCAGATGTGCAAACTGCTACACTATGGAACCACGTCCTGTATTAACTTTTTAATTCTCTGTCATTTCTTACAGTAAATCAAACGGTGGACTAAAATGCTTAAATATGATTGTCCATACAGATTTAAACCCAGAATAGTGAGTGCTTTTTCTTATTTGTGTCTGATGATTTGCTATTCTTCTTCTTTCATCTCTATCATGTTCCCATTCTTCCTAGAGTAATTAAAAGAGTATAAAAAGTAAGATTAAGAAATCAGACACCATTCCCTCCAGCTAAGCAGTTTCCAAGTCCTATGGACTTCTGACATTCTAAATATTTCTTAACCTGTTCTCAATTTCTATATTGTATTTCAGGTCATAACCAGTTCTCACCTCATTTATGCAATAACGTTGCAACTAGTTTCTAGGTCTCTCTGCCTCTTTTCTCTTTTCCAATCCTCAATTTCACCACATACAATTAGAATTAACTTTTCAAAAACAAAAATTTGCCTTATATCTCTAGTGAAAAATCCTCCAAAGGTTCTTTTGGGCCTACAGGCAAACTTCAAACTCCTTTGCCTGGCATACAGAACCTTTCTGGTCCTAGATCCTGCTAACTGCTCAGTCTCATCTTTAGTCACTTCCACGTTAAACTCCATTCATAAATGTGGTGTATTTTTTTTTATAAGTCTCATTTTTTTTTTTTCATGCTGGAAAGTCGCTCAGCTTCGAACTGCAGAACCCCTACTCATCCTTCAAAGTTCCCTAATTCCTGGTCACTTCAGCTATGTGTTCCCTTTAGCACCTTTCCCACATAGTTAATATAGCACTTTTTAGAAGTATGACAATGGATTGTAAAGTCTGCTTTTTCTACTGAACTGTGTGTTTCTTAATGAAGGACTTTCAGGCTCTCTGTGTCCTCAGCGATGAGGAAAACACTGGCACATAGGTCCTATAGAGCAGGGGTCCCCAACCCCTGGGCCAGGAACCAGTACCCGTCCGTGGCCTGTTAGGAACTGGGCTACACAGCTGGTGAGGTGAGCAAGCATGAAGCTTCATCTGTATTTGCAGCTGCTCCCTAGCACTGGCATCACTGCCTCAGCTCCACCTCAGATCATCAGACATTAGATCTTCATAGGAGCACTGGTCCCTGGTGCCAAAAAGGTTGGGGACCACTGCTATAGGGATAAATGTACCTACTGAAGTTTCCTCCAACCTCCCATCCCCCACGCCGGGACTTGAAGTGGTCAAGAGAAGTGCTGTGAGGAGTTAAAATCATCTGGAGAAAATAGTGAGTCTTCTAGAAAATAAAAAAGAGCAGGAAAAGAAAGGAAATGTAACACGTGGCCTTGCCAAGATGGCAGGAAAAGGCAGTACATCAGGAGACAGTTACTTCCACAACAGGAAAGGCTTTCAACACCAAAAAGGCCAATCTATTTTCCTTGTCAGGGAAAACGACATTAAACTTACCCAAATTTTTTGGACTCAAGCTGATTCCTTTCTTACTCTTTCTCTCAAGCCTCAGCTAGGAGAATGGTTTTTAATATGTGGTTACTTGGGTTGGTAGCTCAGCAGGGGAGTTCACAGGTCTGGGACAAAGAAGCCCAGCTTCAGTGTTTGGCTAAGAAAACCAGGAAGAAATCCACCTTTGTTCTTTAATATTTCTCCTGAGGAATGACAGGTTCGACTTAACTCTCCAGAGAGCTGGTTAAAATCATAACAGTATGGACAAGTGGAGACCTCCAATATACAGGTTATAATGATCAGAAGAAAGTCTTTTGAAAACACCTGGTTGTAACCCAACCATAAAGTCACTTGGGTGGCCAGTACTGAAAAGTGGTCTGTTCTCTTGGGTCCTTTCTAGCAAAAGGCACCAGAAAACAAGTTTTGCAATATTAACTCACAGAAGGTTATTTATTTTTCTGATTGTGAAAGGAACATAAGACAAAATTATTTCATTTTAGAAAGCATTCAGTTATAAAAACAGTAATAACTAAAAGGCATTAAAAAGTATTTTATTTAATTTACTGCAAGTTTCCAATAAACAGGTCTGGTTCTCAGTTAGGTTAATGTTATTATATAATCTTCCCCACAAGAAAGTAATTCGCAGATGAAGAAACTGACAAGCTTGCAGAGCCCATGGGTTACCTTTCAGGAAGTGTGGCCAAGGTGTGGTTTGAATCCAGGTTTCTTACCTCCCGTTTCTAGACACCATATTCATCTCTTCAGACACTGATACAAATAAAATCTAATGGTGTTACCCGAGTATTTGTACCAGGTAAGGAGAATTTAAGAAATGAGAATAAAAGATATAGGAATGAGTATGAGAGAGCACTGATCCCACTTTTCATTTATTCGAAGGATAGCCTGAGAGATCATTTAAAACAGTACTTCTCTAAAACCACAGTTAATATAAGGAAAGTTAACAATGCATAATGGCTACGAGAGACTTGACAAAGTTGTTAATAAAGCCAAGGCCCAAAGCGATACACCAGGACCTGATGCTTCATTTATATCGGCAATTAAATAATCACAACAGAGGGGCAGAGGCAGCTAAAAAGCAGGCTCTCGCGCGGCTACCGCAGTGGATATCCCTGGCACTCGGTGTTCCAGATGCTTCCCTACAGTCTGCATGTCTGTGTGGTGCAGTCTCCATATTCTACTCATTTTTCACCTCGGCTTGGAACCCGAGACGCAAAATAAGCCTGTAAAGGCAAACATCTTGTTCGATTTCTTTAAAGCCGGTTATCTTTGGTAGGAGGCAGCGGCCCGGGGTCTCCTTTTCGGCCACCCCGTAAACCGTCTTCGCAGCCGGACCGCGTGCCGTGCCGAGAGGTGGCCATTCCCCACTGCCGTCCCGGCCGCCGCTTGCGCGGGGGCGCGTGCGGCTACGGGGCGCGAGCAGGGGTGACCTCAGACTACCCTGGGCCCAACCGCAGCACGCTCTGTGCGACTACGCAAGGCGGTGTCCTGAGGTGACACCGGCGGCGCGGCAGAGGCAGTAGGCGCCGCCGATCAACTAGTTCGCACCGAGGATTCCTCTTGGTGCGTGGCCCAGTTTTCCTTAGGACGGGCTCCAACCCCTCGTTGACACCGCCCCCCGCGCCGCCACGCTCCGAGGCCTTCCCCGGGGAAGCCTCGCGTCCCTCCCCCGCCGCTCCGCTCGGCCCGGCGCGCGCGCGATTCCTCGATTCCACAGGCGGTTCGCGCCGCGGGTGGGGGCGGGGCGCGCAGGGAGGAGGCGGTCACCGCCGCGAGAGGGGGGCCAGGCGGCGGGCCGGTGTGGGGAGTTCCTTGCTCGCGGACCACACGCTCTGCGAGCCAATCCCGAGCCAGCCCTTCGCAGTGTCGCACGCGGGACACGTCCAAGCGTTTGTTGGCAGGGCCGGTGAGGGGGAGGGGGTGAGGAGGAGGAGGGAGGGGAGTTGAGTGACAGGCTCGCGGGGCAGGCTGGGAATTGTAGTTCTCAGCGTCCGTGGCCATAGCCATTTTGTAGTCGGGGGACTACAACTTCCAGAAGATCAAGGGGACCATTCTAAGGTGCCCCGGGAATAGGCTGCTCTCCCCCGGGCCGAACGTTTTGGGGCACTCGTACCCAGCAGCCCCGCTGCAGGTAGACGTGAGGGCAGTGGCGGGTGCTAGCGTGTGGCGGCTGTGGGGTGAGCGGCAAGCTGGGGAAAGGGGGTGAGGTGGAGCGACCGAGCGTGCCATGCATTGAGCTAGGGAGCCTCTGTCAATTCCACTCCTAGGCTCGGCGTGGGAGAGATGCCTGAGGGGTTGCCCGGGAAGGGTTCGTCAAGGCCTCGCGGGTGTCTAGTCGACGAGACTGCCAGGGTTCTCAGGACTGGGCCGGGGGCGGTCGACACCGGGGTAGGTGGTCGCCTGGTGGCTCAGCTGTGGGAGTTTTCGGCTAGCGTCCAGCGGGGAATTACCCGAGGAGCCCTAACTTGTATAAAAGCAGAGTCCATTTAAAGTTGGGCTGGATAGCCTCTCTCTCATTGGTTAGGGGGCTTGGAAAAAAGAGACTCGGCGAGCCCTCGCTGTGGTGCTGCCGCCGCCGCCGCCGCCGCCGCTGGAGTTGACTCTTCTGCTCGCACTGCTGCTGCAGCACAAACGTGACTTCCAACATTTTTATTTATCTTTCCCTTTTCTTTTCCAAGATGTAACTACAAATCAGACACTAAGGACCTTCACGTTTCGCTGATGTAGTTTTTGGAGGAAAGAGGGGGGGAGTGAAGGGCGTCGGTTTTTTTTTTTGTGTGTGTGTTTCGGGGGAAATTTTCCATTATGAGTGTTTTACTAAAGTGAATTTTTTTTTGTTTGCTTCGTTCGTCTTTGGCTCTTTTTTTTTTTTTTTTTGCTTCCCAATTTCGGATTTATTTCAAGGCGAATCGGGCTTTGGGGAAAGAGGAAGAAAAGTCGGATTACAAGATCAACCACCACCAACAACAATAAAAACCACCAGGATATTTTTTTGCAAATTTCTGACGGCTTTAAATTCATGAAGCAATTGTCCCCTTTTGCAATCAGCATTTGGATCTCAGAATGAGCAAGGAAAGACCCAAGAGGAATATCATTCAGAAGAAATACGTAAGTGCTCCTAACAACACATCCTTTGACTTGCAGTTTTAAGCCATGGCTGTGAATGTCAAGTTTATAGATAATTCTGCAGCTGAAGGGTTTTAAACAGCGTCCGATAAGGCTGTTCCTTTCTTTTCTGAAAGAGGGCTTTTCAGGCAAAGTCGTGTCTGCTTAGTTTGGATGAAAAAACAGATTGGTGTAGAGGTACCTTAAGTGAATAAATTGACCTCGAATGACACAACCATAATCTAGTTTTAGATGAAAGGCAAGGGATTTTGGTGGAGCTTGGGAGTGGGGTGGGGGCTGCGGTAATGTAACTAAACTGCATTCTCGGGCGGGTTTGGCCCCATATTGCACTTTGCATGCAAATGAGCCTATGTTATTATTAATGTTATTTGGAAAATTGTCTAACGCGTGTGTGTTGGAAGCCCTTTAAGTTGCAATCGTGGGTCCGATTATGGCGATCCTGTTCCTTGCACTGGCACATCAAATTTTACGTATGTGGTCGTTTTGGCTTATCTGGTTCGCAACATAAACCAGTTGGGAATCATGTTACAGCGAATGCATTTGTTGGGATTGACTTTAATAATGGGACTGGTTTTGTTTAAAAATTCATGGTTTCCAGTTCTAGAGGAAAAGACATACAATATAGCTAATGTTTTTAAGTAGGTATGTGAATGTATATATAAGTGACTACAAATAATTTCTCCCTGTTAAATGGGTTTCTGAAATTGGGTGAGTCTTCAGAGATTTGAATGGTTTGGAATAGTTAAATTTGTTTTGTGCATAGTACAGCTACGTTTTGATTGGCATGGGGACTGTTTTTGTTTTGTGTGTGGTGGCTCTTTTTTTTAAGTTTGGGGGGAGGGAGGGGAGTGGGGGACCCAGGGATTAACTAAATATGCACTCGAGTGATCGGTGATTAGCTGCATGCTTTAAATCAAAGAGCCCATTTTTTAAGAGAAGGCCAAATGAACATACATTAGGAATAATGCAGCGTTATAAGAAAGTTTTATTTAACTCGAGTCGACAAATTGGTGTTAATATATTCTCTTTTTGAGCTGCGTGGTGTGTGTAATGGGAGATGACCTTCGGGGCACTGGTTTTGTAAAAAATACATTTAATGGAAAAGCTGAATACCTTTTTCTAGAGGGCTGATCCTAATGTAGACACGTAAACTTCAACTATTTAAGGAATAGAAGATTAAGTAATCAAGCCCTACTTAAAAAGCTGTTCCCTTAAGAATATAAGAATTAAAATACATCCGCATTGCAGAGGGCTGGGTAGAATGCGAAGGACTAGTTTAAACTCTGGCTGTGGAAACTGCATGGAGACACCCTTGCCTTGGAGCGTGGACGCCTTCCCAGGGCACGTCCGATTCGGGTGCAGCGACAAAGCAAATGGGGTAGAACTTGGACAAGGACCGCCTCTCCGCCCCCATCCCAGACCTGGCTAAGTTAGAGAGCAGTATAGGGTGGGATTTTTTGTTGCTGGTGGTCAGCGGATGGTGTCGGGTCCGAGCGTCCGGCCGCAAGCCTGTGCCTGGAGGTGGCCGCAGGAAGCAGAACACGAGTTAAGGCTCCGGGAGCGGAGCGGAGCTCGTGCTCCCGACAAGCTTGAGCCGGCTGCCAAGGGGAGGGCGTGCGGGGGTCGCGGCTGGCTGGGCCAGGGCTGGGTGACCGCGCTCGGCCTGTAGGGGGCGGGCTCCATGCTCGGTGCTCGGGGCTCCCGGCTCTGGGCTCCGGGCGGTCCCAAGCGGGCGGGGCGTGGGGGCGTGGAGGCGGTGCGGCCTGCTGTGCCAGGGAAGGGGTGGGAGCGCCGCGCGGGCGGGTGGGGGCGTGCCGGGGAGGGGGCGGGGGCGCACAGCTGCAGCGGGCGCCCCCTACGGCGCGCACGGCGGAGCTTGGCGGCAGCGGCCCGCCAGTTCCCCGCGGCCCTGCCCGCCGTCTCCAGCGCAGTCTCGAGAGCAACAGGTTAAGCCGGCGAGACGTCAGCGCGCCCCCACCCCGCCCCCGGTTCTTCCCTGGCTTAGCGCTGTCCTCCCCCTGTTTCCCCCGCCCCCTGCTGCGCCCGGTTCCCGGACGCTCCCAGCCGCGTTCTGTTGTCATTGTGACGTCACAAAGGGACGGGCCCGGGTGGAACCTCCTCCTCCTCCGTGACGTCAAAAGTCGGGCGGGAGGTTCCAGCGCGGCGGGCCGGTGTGGGGCGGGGGCCGCTGCGGAGCCGGCTGCCTCGGGGGAGGAGAACAAGGAGGAGGAGGATGCGCTCTGCCTCTGCCTTTTGCGGTGCAACGCGGCGCTGCCTTCCAGGTGAGCGCTTGAGAGCCTTTCGTCCCCAGAAGAGTGCCCCTGCCTAGCTATGATTCTGATCCCACTGAGGGGTTGGGGAGCAGGGGAGAGACGCTTCCTTTCTGCAGAAATGTTTTCGCTTCCTCTGTTTCCAGGTTTGCTGATGGCGTGACGTTACTGCTGTGGTAGTTGGGTCTGCTCATCAACGTTTTAGAAAAGCAAGGAAACTTCATTCAGGGGAAGCTTTGCTTTGTAGGAGGACCATGTTGTGGATTCGGCCACCTTATCACTTTTAACTCATGTTTGGCGTGTCTTCGCAGGATGCTGCCGGATGCCTTTCTGGGTGATGGTGCACAGCAGCAACTGCTACTCTTTCTGGAAGCCTTGCAATTGCAATACCATGGTGGTGGGAGGAGGTCACTCCTCCTTTGCTGTGCCAGCCCTATGCCTGTTGAGTATTTTTCAGGGGTCCAGGAAAGGGAAGACTTGTCATTGATGCCTGTGTTTGAAAGTGCCACGGGACTAGTCTCAAGATGTTCTGGGGTTTAATTCTTCTGAACCGGACAACATGAGACTCGCAATCTGAGTCTTATTTCTAACGTAAAATGGAGAAAGTAATACCTGTCTTTGCTACTTCACTTCCTCTGAGAAGATCATGTGCGGGAGGTGATGTGTGTGAAAGATATAAAGCAGTATGCTCTTTTTCTATGTAAGGTGGCACTTGAGATGGCGGAAAGCAGAACATTTTTTACAACAGGTCTCAAAAGCCTTAGATGCCTTTTGTGTTGCCATTTAGTTTATATTAGCAAAGCAGAGTTTGGGTGTGGGATTGTAGATGGCAGGCTTTGGGAGAAATAATTGTTACATTTCATATTAAATGACATCCTTGAGAAACTCATAAATTGCAGTGTAATCCTGTCTTAATTGTGCTGGGCATGACTCCCACTACAATACCTTAAATAACTGAAAACATTTGCCTTTCAAAGCCCCAATCCACTTGGACGATAAAAACAGTTGCATATTTTGCTCTATGGATATTTTATGTCATTTCCATCACTCCACTGGTTGGTTATTCCTAGGGAGAATAACAGATTTGATTTGATATCTAGGCTTCAAAACCATTTGATGTGTGATGCTTTGTACCACGTATGAGTTTGAAATTAAAATCTCTGCCACATGAAGATATGATTCATGCAGTTAGCATGAAAACAGATTACCAGTTTGATTGGTAGGAAAGCTCGAGCAGAATTTATATCACAATGCTGTAAATTTTAAGTGTTTTCATTTTCTAACTTAAAAGTGCAGTATGACTTTTAAAAAACTGGGAAAAGTTTGTTACAACATTCAGTACCAGGATTTACAGTTATATGAATTTGTAAAGTAAAAAGTAGAAAGAAATACATCAAAATATAGTGGTAGGATTTATGAGCGCCCCCCCCCACCGCCCCCGGCCCATCTTGTTTTTTATACCCAGTTAGGTTATTTCACAGCTGGGGGCAGGGGAGAAAACTTATATACGTTATTTAATTGTTGCGTTTTTCCTTTCCTGTACTCTTCACATGGCTTTCTTTCTGCTTGTCTCTAGTAGTGGAAAACCTTTTTCTTTGTCACATAAGTCTAGGGCAGAGTTAACAGCTATGATTATGGAAGGAATACTGTCAAGGTAAGAGTCCAAAGTATGTCACTGAAATTTGAAAGAAAAAATAAATTATGTCCAAAAATAACCAATTCGAATTATTGTTACCTGGGCTATTATTTACTGTGGACAAGTATCTGACTTGTGTGTCCCTCATGGCCATTGGCCCAAATAGCCAACTAGAATTATTTGGTACTTAGATGGTATAATGAATATTTCTGCTCTCAGGCTAAACCAGTTCCTGTTGCTGGGCTGAGGGCTACAGACTCACTTCCAAGTGCCTTGGAAATAATTCTAGTGTACTCTTTATCCCTTGCTCCAAAGGTTATTTAAACTTTTATTTTTCAGAAAGAGAAAATCTCTTGGAATATATAACTAGTGTCTGTTCTCTTACATTCAAAATAGAACTGTTCTACTCCTTTTCAGAGATGGCATGGGAAAGTAATATTAAGCTCAGTACATTAAAACACCTGGTAAAGCTAACCTGTAATATTTTTAATCAAGGGGTTTGCCTTTTTCCATGTGGTCTGAGTACCCAGACTCGTGACATTTTTATCTGAATGGTTAAAATGTTTTGAGGTCTAAGAAATTGTTTTTGAAATTCTACTTGTACTGATCCTAATGTTACTGGTCCATGTGTAAATCTCCCCCCGGATTACAGTTACAGCTCTGCTAGCTACTCTCTACCCACCCAAACCTACTTGCCCTTTTGGCTGCAGAACATCCTGGCTGTGAAGCTCCTGACCAATGGGCAGCCTTGGGGTGTCTGTGCCTGTGTCTCCTTTGGCTCCCACCCATAGAAGGCTTGCCAAGTGTCAGTTGTTTGTTTCCAAATCTGGTCATTCAAGTTAGACTTATTATTGGAATTACAGTTTAATGTTATATAATCCTTTGAATGAGTGTGAAAACTTTTAAGTTGAATGTTTTGGGAACATTTGACAAAAATGAATAGCTAAAAAAAATAAGACTGTTAAATTAGATGTGGGTCTGACATTGTGGGCCTGACATTGGAAAAACTTGGGAAAAAAAAAAATCTAAGGATTCTGCACACACATTGCTTTGTAAATGATTCCCTTTTAAGAACCAAATTTCATTTATGCCTACATTCCCTTCCCAACAAACAAAATACAGTGTGGAACACTGGGATTCTCAAAAAATCTGCAAAAAAAAGTACATGTATGTGTTTAAGTTAAAATGTTTATGTGTATACATATATACATATATGTATGTGTGTACACACACACACACACACACACACACTTTTTTTTCTTTTAAGTTTCCTGCCTGACAGACTTTACATTAGCTAACCCACTTCTGGTCCCTTTCACTTCTGATAAGAGTGCATCTATGGTATTTAGCCTTAATCCCCAGATATTAAATTAGACACTTTATTTAGTTCATGTTATTTAACATACCTCAGAGTGGTCCTGCAGTAATTTGTATTACTTTTAGATTTAAAAACAACTGTGTCATTGACTGAATGGTAGGGGCAGAAAGATTAGTCATTTTACATCTAAGTTATATGGAGTTTAGCAGTTTTATTTTTTTAGGACATAGTGTTTAAGGTCTGTTACATTTAAAATCCCTAAGCCTACCTTGGAAATGAGACAGATCTCTTGTTTAGTTTGAATCAATTATCTTGTTTCTTTTTATCTCTCAGGTAACTCTTTTCTTTCTCCTGACACCCTGCAAGCCTCAGTTGCTTTTCCAGGCTCTAGTCTTACCTTCTCTGGTTCCTTTTGTCTTTAAAGCCTTTCCATACTTGCCTCTATCATTCCAAGAGGTGGGAACTCTGATGACTTTTGGTTTTCTTAGCTATGGTCTAGTAATGCTGTTTGTCTACTTTTTTTTTGTAGACAATTTTTCTTATTCTTTTAGGTCTTAATTTTTCTTGACCTGAGTCAACCATATGTAGCCTTCTGGCAGCCTCACACCTTTTAAAAAAGGGGGTTTTCCTTCATTTCTCGTTCAAAATAAAATCATTAAAAGTGGAGCTGAACCTTGTAGGAAGTGACAGTACTGGTTAGATACCATTTTGCTCCTGGTCCAGTAATTCTGACTGCTTCAGGACTTCCTGTTCTATCACCCCTAGCAAGGTGACTTATCTTTCCTATTCTCTTAGGATGTCTGGGATGGGAAAGGGCCCATGTTTTGTACATGTAGATCCTGTCTCAGAGGGCAAAGTCTAGGTCACACGTGAGTGAGCAGCTGGATTACAACCTGGGCCCAGATTGTACTGTTCTGGTGAGGATGCTGCCTTCTCTTCTGGGGCCCTCTTTGCCATTTGAAGGAATGCTAGAAGAACTTGGATTTTAGAAAACTCTGGCCACACAACACCTCTCCTAAAAGCATCCTGAAGAGAAGACCCTGTCAGTTCTGAAATAACCACCGACATTTGTTGTTTAGTGAGTTCACGTGAAAAAAAGAGGACGTTGAGTCCATTTTACAGAAGAGAAAACCAAGATGAATAACACTGGTGAGATAAAAGGCTGTATTTCCTTCCCACTTTTTAGTCTAGATGAAAAAGAGGTAAAATGAATGACCATCAGCCTGGATCCCAGAAGGGGAGTGAAGGCCATAATAGGGGCTCTCAGCAGCCTCTGCAGAAGTTTTTTGCTTGAGTAAGTTGGGGAAGTTAAGGCAGTTTGTCAGCTTCCAGGAACAGAAGGAAGGAGTGTATCCGTCTCAAGTGCATGTTTGTGTTTGTTGTTTTCTAAAACACCAGTTGGTGGAGCTACCCTCTTATCCCCAGCTGGCTGTCTCCTTGTGTCCTCATTGGAAAAAGGGCTGACATTCCAGTACCCTTTGGGACTGGCTGGTTTGTACTCTAGTTTTGTAAGTCCTGCCACCCCACCCTCTCCCTTGTACCTGAGGCCCAGTGTGGATTGCATTAGCTCTCCAGGCTTCTGAGAACCCATTTGATTTCACAGGGCTATGACAAATCGGCTTCCATACTTTTTTCTGGCACTTGGCATTGTTGACCCTGACTTTGCTACTTAGGGGACCATGGGGCGCTGGGGGAAATCATATGCCCTCCAAGCCTCACCAGGGTCTGGGTAATCCGGTAAACGAACGCTGCCCAAATATGTTAATAAGGCAGCATGAGTAATAGGAGCATTATGCATAATTACTCACATATTCATAGGATGTATGAGGGTGTTAGAAAGGGGAACCCTACTGGCAGAAGTTCTTGAGAGCTGTTCTTGAGAGCTGGTGTGGCCTAAAAAGCTTAAATTGGATTTCAAGTTCTAATTTTGTATGTCGGTCAGGCTCCACCACCCATGAAGAGGAAGGCCAGTGAGCACTGAAATATTATCAAGAGCAGTGTTTAGTTACCATGAATCCTAGAAGGTTAGTAAACTACATAGCTACAATTGTGCCCCTCTCTACTCCCAGTACAGCTCTTCCCTCATGCACATATTTTTTTCAATAGAACCGGGAATAATTTTCCAACAATGTATTTTTTTTTTTTTTTTTTTTGTGGGGAGTAGAGGGGGAGGAGTGAAAGGGTTGGGTTGTGTGTGTTTATTTTCCATCAGGAGACCCTCTGGTTTACTGGGACAGCAGCCCAGGTATCTTGTGACCGAAGCATCCAAAATGTGTGAGACCTTTTTGGCACTTTGTTTTATTGCTGTCTTTTTAAATCTGGGTGGTTCTTTCTCCATTATTTCCTAACCACATTTCAGTTAGGGCTTCATTTACAATGGTGGAGTGTGTTATCTCTTGGTTCTCATTTCTGCCAGCTGTTAAAGTGTTTGGTGCCTGTGGGGGCAGAAACAGGTGCCAGGAGGAAATGAGAAGGGATTAGGACTGAGCATGTGTTTCTTGCATTTATTCCTTCCATAGGTTTGCAGAAAGGGGACTGAATGAATACTTATTCTGTTAAGCAGCAGTTGGATATAGACGTTATTAAAACTTGGAGAGTTTTGTGCTTTATGCAGATGCCTTATTACTAGTACATGGGCTTCAGAAATGAAATACCTCAGATTTGAACAGGCTCGTTTGGAATATATAGAGTACTCTGTGGTAATGGACAGCGTTGGGAGTATGAGCTGAGTTCTAGGTTTGGTCCTGTAGTGCACTGACTGTGTGACCCTGGGCAAGCCACATAACCTTGCTGAGCTGCTTCCTCATCTGGAAAACTTGTCCATGTACCTAATAGGCTTGTTGCTGGAAGAGCCAGTGAGATTTTTGATGTGAAAGCATTTTGTAAATTGCATACTACTGCACAAATACTCAAAGTATTATCACACAGTTGAAAATCACCAACCTGGAGATAATCAGGCTTGCCGGCAGCCTTCCTAGCTGACTCAGAAATAAATGAATCAGATGAATTCTATACGTTGCCTCCGAATAAACCAAATTAATAGCAGCAAATATTCTAAAATGCATTTTAGGATGTAGAACAAGATTTTAAAGATTAGACGGTGATGTGATCACTTCCCACCCTTACAACTCTGTTGGTTATTGAATCTCTTCTGTATTGTCTAACACTTGACTCCCAGAGTTGTCTGGGTGGTGAATTAGAAAGAAGGGCAGATTGAGAATTAAGATTATAGTGGCACCAAATCTGTGCACAAAGATGTTTAAACTGGATCCTGCGGCAGTAGTCTTTGAAATTGAAAATCTGATCATGATCCTTCAGTGGCTCCATGTGGCTTTCAGGATCGATTGTAAGCCAAGATTGTTGTCAGCACAGTGTAAAAAGCTCTCCTTACTCTACCGTGGGCCTATCCTGCCACCCATTTCAGTTCAGCTGCGACCCAACCTCTTAGTCTTTGCACTTCCTGATTCTTCAATTTGTTCAGTGAACCGTTTGCCTGAGGAGCCCACCTGGCCTGTCTGAGGACTTACTGTATGGCCTGTCACCCCTGTCCCCAGTCAGGCGGATCCAGGCCCCTTCTCTCTGTTGACTTGACTTGTCACACCTACCTTTAGGTACTGGAATTATTGTTTACATGTCTCTTACCCTATTAATCCCCAGAGTAGGGGCTGAATTTTGTAAGCCATCACACAGTTGAGGAATATTTGTTGTGTTGAAGCTTTTGGAGTATTTCAGATACGAACTAGTGGTGGGAGAAAATTGCTGTGGATCTAGTGGAAAAAGATGAACTTTAATCAGAATTTTATAGTTGAGAAAACCTGAGGTGTCTAGCACTGTTAGGCAACTTGCCTGAGGTTGCACATTTTATCAGTGACACACCAGGACTTGAAATCTAGCCCCTGATATAGTAGCAGAAGGCCTTTGGACAGGTATTTCAGAGATGTTTCTTCCTGCAAGGTAGATTTTCAGTTATCTGTGGTAACTGCATTAATTGATTCATTTTCATGGAAAAATAAAACCCACTTGTAATCTCCATACCTAATTTGCCCAAATGCATTTTCCCCCTTTTGAAAATGGCTTTTTTTTGGGCTTTATAAGAAACTACACAAAGAAAAACCATCGGATTGCACACTGACATTCCTGTAGAAAAATACTTTTCAACATGTGGGTTGTGAAAAATAGTTTTACATATGTACTTTTAAATGCTCTTCTGTTAATGTGCTTTTTGCATTTATATCTTAATTATCAAAATACAATTCTGCATCATTATTTTTAATGGCTGCAAGGCACTCTCCCAGAGCTTTCCTTGGCCTATCCATTCTTGATTGTCTTTTGGGGCTGTTGTACAAAATGATGTGTGCAATATGCATTACGGGTATCTTTTTGTACTTAACCCCAGATTCCTCAAAGTGGAATTACTGATTCAGAAGTAACTGTTTACGATTGGAACCCTTTTACCACACTGTCTTCTTGGAGAAAGGCCATGCTAATTTATGGTCCCACAGGTAGTGCATGTGAGGCTAGTGGATTTGTTTGTTCATTGGCTTTTAAAAACCAATTCGGGCACTTGTAATGAGTGATAAAGATGTCAGTTAAGTTTTATTTAAGTTTCTATTTTCTTTTCTTGTCTTCTCAGTGTTAGAACTAAATGAGATAAGGTATCTGAAAGCACACTGTAAAACAAAATTGCCTTAAGAACACAATGTGTTATTAGAATGACTGTAGTGAAGAAGGGAAGAAGAGAGTATATGTGTACACTTACATATTTTAAATTTATGAAATGCTTTTTTGCGAGGACATAACATACTTAAGGTGACCTAACATTTCACTGTTTACATATGTGATTTTAGCTAGCTTTGTTGGTGAGGTGGGTGGGGCTTTGTATGGTTACAGAGGTCCCATTTGGCTCCGTCATGAAAGACTACTCATATACAGCTGGTATATTCTGGTTGCTTACCATGCTCTTGGCACTGTTAGATGTAGAAAACTAGTTAATCGACCTTGACCTCAGAGAATTTATAGCTTAGTTGACAGAATTAAAAACACTGTGGGAAGAGAGTGGATGACTTCCGATAAATCACTTCACCTTTCTAAGTCTCAATTTCTTTGTCTATAAAATGGGGAGAATTATACCTTCATTATTGGTCCATCAAGGTCATTTTAGGGGAGACAGTTAAATGTTAACATAGGAAGTGCTTTGTGAACTGTAACTGTCTAGACCATATTATTATTAACAGTCTCGCAGGTCTTTGTGGCTGTAATTCTCCAGCTTCAAGGTTGAAGAGGGAACATGGTGGTGTTTCTAGGTCATCTTTGTTCATTACAGCCTTATTCAAGTTATCTGAGGAAGAGGATAAGAATGAAAATATTACAGGTGCTCATCACTTTCCTTCTCACTAAGGTTTCCCTTTTCTTCCTAACTTACAGAAAATTGGAGTGTGTTCTTTACAGCCAGACACACTTTTTATTGTTTAAATGATGGATTTGTATCTTTTTTTCCCCTTCTGGTATGTGAGTACTGGGTGGTATCACAGTGCTGCTACAAAGAAGCATTACTTTTTGGTGTTTAAGACTGTACTTTTGGATAAACTTCTTTCTTTGCCTTTATTTTAGTTTTTGGTCAAGATGTTCCTTTAGTGATGAGGTAAGACTTAAATGTTTATTGGTTTTACCCATTTTGTCCCCATTTCCATTTTTATGCTGTTCAGAGCACTAAAGCTCTGTGTATTCTATTTTCAGCTTGTAATAATTTCTTGGAGGATGAAAGAGCCAACCTGAATGGAAGGCGTTTCATGAGGAGCCATGATCTGGAGTCTCAGTTAAATTGGTAGCACATGGTTTTCATCTGCCATGAAGGGCTTTGGTTGTGTTATCTTGTTGGAGCTGTGTGTTAACCACCACATTACAAAACTTGGTTCTCTATACACACCGTGGGGCTTTTCAGCCTGATGATTCTGAGTGGCAAGGTCCCCTTGCCTTTATGATAGATGCCAAACAAAAGGTGGACTTGGTCTTTTAATAGTTTGGCAATCATGAAATGTTTGGTGGGGCTCTGTAGAGTTCTTCCTGTGCATTTAGGAAAGGAGCTTGGAAGAGTTTGGTGTGGGAGATGCTGAAACATGGTCCTATCGAGCCTAATTATTTTCGCGTGGTTTTGTTTTAACATTCAGTTCTACCCGCTCTATAGCCTTTTCCCTGGGACTTGTAGTTGGTTGCAATTTTTGAGGAAGCTTTATTTTATATATTTACTTATAAATATATACCACACCTCATTCTAAAAAGGATTTAAGGCCGTATGAGCAGTCATCCTGAGAGCAAATAATTTTTGCTTTGATCTAAAGTTCACTTTCTAAATCCAAAAAGTGACAACTGGATTAAAATATGAGCAATGAGCAGTTGTCCTCAACCCAGCAGTGTTTGTGCTGAGTAGCCTTTTGTTTTTAGCTTTGAAAACTTGGCCTTAAAACTTTAATTAAAGGCAGGTTTTGTAAAGAAATGTTGGGATTGACACCCTGATAGAATTTTTAATCTGAAAGAATTTTAAAGATCCTTGGAAGTAATCCCCAGTAGTGATTACATCCCAGAGTGGCAGAGATCAGCTTTCTATTTAAATACCAATGCAGTTTATCACTTTTTCCACCGTGCAGGGGCCAAGGAGGGTCTGGATTTAATAATGAACTTCTTTGGTGGGGGGTTGGGAGGTGGTGGCACAGTTGGTAGATGTTAGAGCATGATTCAGCATTCTGTGTCTTTAAAAATGTTTTCAAATAATCATTCTGTATCGTAATCCTCAAAACTCCTGTTAGGATTCCAAACCATTGTGGTTTAAACTTAGCTGGAATGTGCAAGGTGGCTGACAGAGTGAATGGAAACCTCCTTTGAAAAAACACATTTGGCTTGCCTGATTGTCCCAGAGTCTGGGCTCTGGGCATATCTGTGCCATGGGCCAAGTCTTCTGGTTGAAGGGGTTGGAGAATACTTGTTCTTACTCTGTCGGACTTCCCCCTCTGCACCTACCTTCCCTGCCTAGCCCAAGCTCAATATAAACACCATCAGTTAGTCCTAAAGAAACTCTTGCTACGGATATGGACTTCAAGACTTCATGTTATACTAAGTTTTTGTCTAGATGAGACACACACTCAGTTGTACTTGTAATGTCAGAACGCTAATGATGCTATTAAAATGGTTTTTCTTTTGGTCCCGGTAAGCTAGAAAGCATTGGGAAGTGAGGAGGAAGGGTCTGACTTGGAACTATCTAAAGCTAAAAAGTGATTTTTTTCCTCATCCTTCTAATTCTACTCTGCTCTAATTGAGCGATGTGATCACTACTACTACAACATTGACCTAGTCCAAAATGAAATACATTTCCTACTCAACTAGCCTTTTTTCCTTTCCTCCTTTCATGAGACTTGCTGAAGTTGTCATGTTATTTCTTTGCAGAATTTATTGGAGCAGTAGGCAAAGCCTCTTGGGAGTATAAATAATGATGATTATAAAGAACAGTCAGTTTACCTAGGAAGGCCATTATCTTTGACTTGCAAAAGGTTTTACAGCCAAACCTTTTTGCTTACAGTTGTTTAATACAGATGAAGACCTTAATGGGGTACCTATTGTAAGAGGAGTCCTTTTACTCTGTTTATATATGGAGGTAATCTCAATAAGAACAACACCTTGCGCAGACATAACTGCCTGTTTCCCTGGACAGGCATTACATATACAATCCAGGAAAAAGAAGGCCTTGGATGGTGGTGGTTCCTGGTCTTTTTTTCTGCTGCCATCAACAGCGCATAATCCTTTCTGCTGAGTGTTAAAAGATTTCTAAAGCTGATAAGTAACACCTCATTTGCTTTTGGTGTTTCCTCCTACTAACTGCTTTCTACCCAATTTATGAATTCAAAGATGGTTTTGAAACTAATTTAAGGGACTTGTCTGAGTAGGCAGTGACACTGAATAAATATATTTAAATGGTAGATTCTTATGCTCATAATTACAGTCCACAGTATAGCTTTAGGGTAAAAGGAAGCCCAAAGTTGCAATTTTTACTTTTTGGGAGATTTAAAGTTCCCTCTCATGGTACTTTTCAGTCTAACTACTGTGTGTGTGTGTGTGTGTGTGTGTGTGTGTGTGTGTGTGTGAGTGATATTAGGATACATTGCTGTCCTTTTTGCTGTATCTTCAGCAAAGTGTCAGCCTTTTAGCCTTTCTTTTTTAAAAACTCTTGTATCCTCAACTTATTCCAGTTCTTTTGGCAGTTCTTCAACTATTTTTCTTTCGGTGTTTCAGTGGTAGTTCAAGATGAAAAGGCATCTTAGGCATCTCAGTCTTTCCCTGAGTGATTTTTGGATATGAATGCAATTTTTCCCCCTTAACAATAAAGTGGTTTTTAGTGTATTCAGAGTTGTGCAACCATCACCACAATTAATGTTAGAACATTTTTATCACCTGAAAAAGCAACTGTATACCCATTGGCAGTCACTCCTCATTTCATCTCAGTTCCCCCCATCTCTTGCAGCCACTAATTTACTTTCTCTATGGGTTTGCCTATTTTGGACAGTTCATATATAAATCAGCAGTCTCCAGCCTTTTTGGCACCAGGGTCTGGTGCTCCTGTGAGAATCTAATGCCTGATGACCTGAGGTGGAGCTGAGGCTTTGATGCTAGCGGTGGGGTGTGGCTACAAATGCAGATGAAACTTCCCTGGCTGATCTGGAAGCCTGAAAATGCAATCATAATTTATGGTTTTTTGTGACTGACTTATTTCACTAAGCATATGTTTTCAAGGTTCGTTCATTTTGTAGCATCAATCAGTATGTCATTCCTTTTTATGACTGAATAATAGGCCATTGTATGGACATACCACATTTTGCTTATCTTTTCGTCAGCTGATGGACATGTGGGTTATTTCCACTTTTTGGCTATTGTGAATAATGCTGCTGTGAATATTTGTGTAAAAGTTTTTGTGTGGATGTTTGCCCTACTTTTGGAATGCTTTGAATTAGAAAATTATGCACATATGCATTATTACTAAATTTATTTACTGCTCTTTTACTTACCTGCTAAGCTGTTTCCCTCAGCTTTTGTCTCTAAGTCACATGTGTTCTGTTTAGCAGAGTGCTACATTGAGCCCTCCTCTTCTTGGGCAGTTGTCTTGCCTTTGCGGGGTGGGGTTTTCATTTTCATTACTGCCTGACTGCTGCTCTTCACTGTGTGTGTAGGTGCCTAAGAGTGGTTTTATTTCTTGTGTCCCTTTGCAGATTGTAAACACTGTTCCCCCAGGCTTATGCCAGAACCAGATGTTCCATTTGCTTAAGTGTGACAAACTGGTGGGACTTGGAATTTCATCATAGGATGAGTTACTTTCGTGAGTGCTTAGGTGTTTTTGGCTGTAGTTGCGGCTCTTCAGATGCATCTTTACAGAGCATTTAACTACATGGTTTTGGGGCGAAGTAGAGTACAAACCTGTGGCTCCTCTGGGAGCATGGAGAAGGACTGAGGAATTATTTTCCTTCCTTACCTTCAGTTTTGATTTGCTTGTGGTTACCTGTGTTAACATTCTTTGGCAAAGCACTATGGAGAATAGCATTGCTGTCTACCTAGAAATTCTTTCTGATTTTCTTGGTTCTTCCAACTCTGCTTTACCTAAACAAAAAAAATGCCTTAAAAAAAAAAAAGAAAAAAAGGCCTTCATAATGAATTCCTTTAAGAAATGGGAGTTCTTTGAAGGAAGAGGGATGCTGCCATGTTTTTTTCCTGATATTTCTGATTTTTACAAGATTTATTTTTTCCATGTTGGTATGAAATTGTTGAGATCAGATTGGTCTTATTTGAGCCAGGCACTTTTTGCTCATTTTCAATTTAATTAATTTCCCCCTTTTTGCTCGTTTTTAAGTGTTCAAAGAAAGTATGAGGCAATAGAAGAGAGGCGGGTTGCTGGGTGTTGAAAAAGTCATGTGGCCCAAGGGTGTTCCAAAGCATTTTTTTATTTTTTACAATTTTTATGAGTTTATTTGAGGCAAAATTGACAATTGCTGGGCAGCAAGATCTGAAATGCTCCCCCAAAGCATTTTGAGAAGTGGAGCGTGCCTATTATAAACCTCTGCGAGTGAACATCTTGGTGAGGATGGCTGTGCCTTTCCTAAAAGTTCCTGGTGATGCTTGCAAGCTGAAGACCGATGTGTCTGTCAGCATTTGGAATCTTATTGCATAGTGCCCAAGTTCAGTGTCAAGAAATTCCTTCCTAATGGTATTAATCATGCTTTATCACACTCCAGTTTTCTGGTACAGCTCTTTGTTCCAAAGTGACTTATGCTAGGGTCATTGACTTGGCTTACCTAATGGGGAGCCCCAACAGACAGCTAAGTTAGATATTTTCTCTGTAGTGTTTAAATAACCAGAAATTTTTAAGGTTAGTTACCTCTTCGGTTTAGAAGGTAGGTGCGAGTGAGTGTGTGCACGTGCGTATGTATGCATGAATATCTAAGTAGGAGTTACTATTTTAAACTTTGCATTGTTTAACTGGAAATCTGTGTTCTGCTGAGCTGCCTTTGTGTGGTGTACCTATAACCCGTACACATATTTGTGCCATTTCAAAAGTAAATGCCACATCCCTCCTACTAAAATTGCTTATTAGAGCTAATTTTAAGAATTGAGTTAGAACTGCCCTATAATGTAATGCAGAATATTTCCCAATAATGCCTAGGTTAACAATGATAGTCTTGCTGTATTGTGCAAAAAAGGCTTCTGTTCAGACCCAGCTGGGTTTCAGGCTTAATTCATTGCTCTATGGTGGGATCACCACAGCTGCTGTGGGGCCTTTACAAATGCAAAAAAGCTGTCAGTGTTTGTTTCATCAGCTGCATAAGTGATGAGGCCAAGTTGAGGAATCCATTCCAGTGCGCAGTGTGCAGGCTGTAGCCATTATTGTTTACAGAATTAGTGTGTTGGAGCTTTAAAATAGTTGGCACATCGACTGCCCTTTAAAAGCACAAGACTAAGGAATAGGACCAGTTGGTCGTCCTTGTAATGTTGGCCGGATCCAGCCCAGCTCTTGTCTTTAACAGTTATTGCTTCAGTGTGTGAGACTGAACCTCTTTTGGACAAGGTGGGGTGGTAAATTCTTGTCCGTTTAGTTCTGCACCCCAAATGTAAGTTTGCATTCATTTTTTACAGTTATTTAGAGTTCTATAATTGTAATTGAATTTTAAAGCCTTAATCATCCTCCCAGCTCCAAATAGATATAGGGTTGTCAGCTGCAGCTTCAAGTATCTGTGCAGTAACATTGTGGATTCAACTTTATGGGATTTACTTTGTGAAGTGATATTGCTTTAGAAATTGCCCTCATTTTTACCTGTGGATACGGAAAGACCCATTGGACAGATTACTTTTCAGCCAGTTAGGATGTTGTCGCTGCAGGGCCCCTCAGTGGATGTGACCTGGTATTACCACGGCACCATGTCCAATGTCCAGTCCTTTTTGGGCTGGGCAAGCATGCATTTGGGACCACAAGATATTTGGAGTTATCCCAGTCCCTCTTTCATTGTAACCTGACTTATTTCAGACGTCCTCCTCAGCTTCAGGGGTCTCTCTGAAAGTCATGCCTCATGGAAGCTGGAGGCCACTGGTGGTGGCCAGTCTGTACATATTTTGAAAGTGCAGCTTGTCAGGCCTGTCAGCCACCGGAGATGAATAATGGTGTTTCCTTCCTCCCAGCTGTAGAGGTCTCAAAGTGTTCTCCCATATTCATAAAAAAGATGACATGAGGATCAGAATCTCCAAATTATCGGTCAGTATTGTTAAGTTTCATTTCAAATAACTGCTACATATATGTGCTCTTCTGAATTTCTTTATGTCTGCCTTGACCATTTATCCTACAAAATGTCCAGAGCCCAAAAGGGTAAAATGGGTCCGATGGATTCCATGTGGTATTTGTGGTGATTAAGAGTTTGGGGATCCTAGTCTTTTTCTTTTAAAGAGCTTTTTGAGTGGAGAGGATGGTCTCTGACAAGTATATTTTAAGTCTTACTTACAGCGAACTTCCAGCAGAGAACAAATACAAATATCAGTCTAGATTTTTTACTTTCTTCTTAACACCCTCCCACCGCCATCACACACACTCACCATGGGATAGTAGCAGTGAAAAGGGAAATAGGAAACAGTGAACTTCACATCCTCTCCCCCTGGGGGAGAGACTAATTTGCAGGGCCTCATAAGGAAACAGCAGTTTCATGGTCATTGTTCTCCACCTGGCAGTGCTTGGTTGCACTTCAGGAAATGCCACTGGCCAACCTGTTTCTCCTCCTGCCTAGGGTGTTTTGTTGTATATTTCGAGTTTTAGGAATCTTTTTAGAAAGCCCCTTCTGCTTTTGAATGATCTTATTTTCGTTTCTTTGAAAGTATTGCGTTGTCGGTGTTTTAAGAGTTTTGTGAATACATATCCAAGCAAGCTTGTGTGCCTGGGCGTGTTTGTTT
Organism: Pteropus vampyrus; assembly: GCF_000151845.1. Lineage (NCBI taxonomy): Eukaryota > Metazoa > Chordata > Mammalia > Chiroptera > Pteropodidae > Pteropus > Pteropus vampyrus. The sequence goes on along the minus strand of NW_011888861.1, from coordinate 4,843,219 downwards.
GTTTGTTTGTTTGTTTCCACGTCAACATCACCTCATGACCCCAGGACTTACTGCTCCAAATAAGGACTTATTGCTCTAAATCAGGATGTCAGCTGGCCACTGAATGTCAGCCCTGCCACTGACTAGCTGAGTGCCCTAGAGGATCACTGGGCCTCAGGGGTCTCTACTGTAAAATGGGAAGCAGATGACCCTCTGAGCAAAGAGTAAGTGTTTTAATATGTGTGCCCCTTACATGGTAGGCATTCCCTTTCACCTGCACAGCAGTGTCACTTAACAGCTGCTTTGACTGAAGGTTTGGATTAATACGGACACCTTACAATTTATTGGATGGCTAACTATTAGTTGTTTTCCCTTGGCTGTGGTGGGAGAGATGGTGAGCTCAACAATCCGAACATATAAAATGTGTCCGCTGGGAGCTTGAGCATCCTGGAATGTCTTTCTCGTGACCTCAGTGTCCTCCACCCATTAAAAAAACAAGCAAACAAACAAAAGCCACAAACCCAAAAAAAACTTGGGCCAGCAGCTCACTAGTGTCTGATGTAGAACTGATTGTCTTTTTCCACACAGACATAAAGGTGGCTCAGAGATCTGCTTGAGGGGAAGCAAAAGGCCTGGGGATGCCAGCAACTGGGAAAGGAGCATCGGAGTCCTAACTAGCTGGCTGTAAAGAGCAGTAGGTGCTGAGGAGGGAACTGCTATGTCCTGGAAGGGTGTCAGTTGTGAAATAGTCCAGGTAGAACTTGTTTTTACAATCAGGTTTCAAATGATAGTAAAAGGTAGACAGACTTGGATGCTCTGAGAATGGAGAACACTGTTTCTGGTGAATTTTCTGGTTATTGTTTCAGCCCATGCTGTTGAAACTCTTTATGGGAGGACACTTCATCGGCTTTCTTGTCTTCAAAAGTCTGCTGCGATGTAGGAAGGGGATTTCACCTTGATCTCATTACTGAGGACCTTAGAGGACCTTCCGGCTGTTGGTCTGACAGTTCTTTGTTACTGTACGTTCATCTAGATATGCGATAGGACGTTGTTGGGCTATGTGCATGCTGATCCCCAGAGGGCTATGTGTTTTACCTACATTCCTGAGGATGATGTGTTATATTACTTGGGGCCGTGGGAATAAGCTCCATTCATCTGAGGGTTCAGCACAGTAAAGTTGGTTCCAGCCTCCCAGAATGCTAGTGGGTCAGAACTTAATCCCAGAGTTATAGAGGAGAATCAGTCGTTAATACTCTCTGACCAAAGTGTGGATATGGACTCCTTCCCACCTCATGGATGCATAGTGGACAATAATGAAACTTTTGCTCCTAACTGCCCATTTATTGGAAATTCTGATAAGGGGCGGTGACCATCAGTTTTTTCCTCCTCCGCAAAGCTCATACCCATTATTTGATACAGAAATTTAAAACAAAACCTCCAAACCCTCTCAGATGGTGCATTTGATCTGAATTAACTTTTCATAATGGCATAGCTAGATTTTCCTGCATAAGAGCTTTAACAACACAACTGAAAAGCTCATTTTTGAGCTTTTACTGTTTTTGACAGTGGTTATCTTGCTGCTACTAACAGAAACTAAAAAGTTCATTTGCTAAAACGATTGTCATTTCCTTCTTAGGAGTGCAGCTTAACTCCAGGACTTCATTTAGTCAGAGGAAAATGGTTGCTACCTCCCTGTTAAGCTTCTTTCCATTATCCAGTTGTGGCAGAATGACTGTTGGGGAGGCCTGGGGAGATGGGGGTAAAATAAAGGAATAGCTAAGAAGTAGTTCTGCAGAATGTGTAGTTCTGTCCAAAAGCCTGTATGGAAAGGACAGGGGCTTTAGAAAGGGGGTAAAATGGGGAGGGGGTAGTGGTTGCTGAAGCATGAAGCCTCCAAAGGCTCCTGGGACTTAAAAACAAAAAAGGGAGCTTTTTGCAGATCTTTCACTTGCACACGTCTTCCTCTCCACCATCCATTCTCCCCTGCTGTTTTGTAAATCTCCCAGTTGGAAATTTTTAACATGGGAGAGCTTCTTCCTGTGCTTCAGTTGGCAGGATGCTCAAACACAGCTGCAAAGAATTTGCTTCTCCTTTTCACAGCATCTCTCATTTAAAAGCATTAGTGGGACTACAAAACAAAATAAAAACTTGAAGCTTTTTTAGAAGTGGAAGCCAAGTTTAATTAAAGTCAAGGAAGTTGGGGGCTATAACTTTTGTCAAATCTCTTAAAGTCAAAAGGCATGTGCCAATGGCAGGCAAGGTAGAAAATGCCAGCGGCTATTCTCAGTGAGGAAATTTGAGGCTGCCTTGTCTGTTTCATGCTTGGGGAATATCCTAGAGTTTATCAAAAGATGTGCTGAGCCAACATCTCTTGGTGGCCTCAAAATGGTTGCCACTGAGGTGGTGGTTTTCTTGTTGGAGGAGCAAAATCCTTAATTAGTTTTCTGTCTCTTCCCAACCCAATCTGAATGCCAAACTCTGTGCTCCGCCCCCAATCCCTGACCTCGCCACTGGGCTGTAAAACTTCTTGTGTAAAACATGAAGTTTCTGATTTAATAACCGACTTCTAACATTGTCTGTTAAATCTTGTTAGTATATTTTGGAGGTACCCCTGATTGTATGGGTGATAGGTTGGTTTCTTGGTCTTGGAGATTTTACAGATGTTCACAAAAAACTGCATTTACTGTGTAGGAAAATGCTTGTTGTTGTTTGGCAGTATTTACGTATGTCATAAATGCTTTCACTGATTACGTAGACCAGATCCCAGTCAGGGTCCAGACCTGAATTGTGGCCTCTTCAGACCCGGATTGTCAACAGGAAGGGTACTTACATGATTTATACCTCATAGATTGAGGATGGGTAAATTTAATATTTGATGACAGGGCCTTAAATTGAATTTTGCCAGAAGATTGTTTAGCTTCATTCCAACCTTTTCATTTCTTTCCTGAGAAGTTATAAAGAAGCTGTGTATGTGTGTGTTTAGAACAGGGAATCTATAGAAAGGGAACATACTCATTCCTTAGTACTTATGTAGATCTTAGCACCTCTTCAAACTGAGGAAATGATTTCCTCAGGATCATTCTTGGGTATTTTAGTGTTTTTGATCCTAACCATTTGTTAGGTAGTCTGACAATCTCCTCTCATTTCACAGGTATAGAATTGTTACTTTAAGAAGCTTAATGGTTTCGAGTCCTGTCAGGCTAATGTGTAGTAGAGCTAGAACTTGAAATGGTACCTTTGGACTTTACAGTGACTGTGTTATAGAGGTGTTGGGTTTTTGCTCTGCTTTGAAAAAGCTGTGGGACTGCGGGTAAATTACTAAACCTTTCTATAGTTGAGGTTTTCTTAGTTGTGAAGTCTTAGTGTGTGACAGGAATATAGGATTTCCTTTCAGAAATGCTATGATTTTTTGTCTTCCTGGGCATTTGTAATGCTACTTCCTGTTCACTATATTTAGTTTAAATTCCACACATTTTTATTTAATTTGTGTTATTTGTCCAATTATATTTTTTACTTTAGTGGTGGGGAATGACATGGGGAGGGAATCCAGGATTGAGACCAGATAAGGGTCAAGAGGGTTTTGAGCCAGTGCATAAATGTCATAGGGATCTTGTTAAAAGGGAACTTCTTACTTAGCTGGTCTGATGTGTGGGGCCTGAGATTCTGCATTTCTCTAAAAGTCTCAGGGGATCATCCGGTATCCTAGTAAGGGTTTAGGACTAACTTCATTCTTGTGACTAGTTTGTGCAGTGGTTCCCTCCTCTGTTCCGACCCCACTCAACATCTCTCTATATTCATTGGGTAGTTCTTCTAAGATCTCTGCTGTCCAAAAAAAAAAAAAAAGAAAAAAAGCTTAAAAAGTATTATTTTAGGGGCCCAGCTTTTTTGAACCAGCAGAGACTGAAGACCATCGTAGTCATTCTCCCACAATTGAATGTTTAAAAACAGTAATGGAATTGTAAAGCCTAAGAATTGTTTGAAAATGCCTTTTTTGGCCCAGTGTCCTCTCTGAGGACCTCTCTGAGGACCATTCTTCCCTTTTCTGGAAGGAGGCCTGGTGGTGTTTCCTTATAGGCAACTAGTTATAATGCACTGTCTGTATAGTGCTGTGCATTTCCCAAAACTCTGTCATTTCTCATTTGGTAAACACAGAGCAGTGTCAGGAATTTCTGTGTAGAGCCCTTACTATTTTGCTGGTTTGTATCCCTCATCCCGAAAGCTTATTATATGTCTTTAAAAAAGGGGAAGTTCTCTATTGGATAGTAGCTACCATTGATCGAATGCATTACCTACTTAAGTGTTTTACATACAGTGTTTTACCTTTTCAGGTCCTACTACAATCCTCTGAAGTCTGTTGTCCCCAAATTGCATGGCTGGTAAAAGGGGCCAGGGTTGGACTGCCTCTCTCTCTCTGTCCCCACAATTAAGATTTGAATTTTGGTCCTGCTTCACTTTGAAGGCCAAGCTGTTCTCATAATACTGCCTCTAGGTTATTCAGCCAGATCCCTAGATCTTGGTTCTGATTCTTGTCATTTACTAATCTCCTAATTTGCTTAATCTCATGGTCTCAGTTTCCTTATATGTAAAATAGGGGGTTCCTAAGTGTCTGTGTCATTTAATTTTGAATGTCTGGCTGGCACTTCCTGTGCATTTGATTTCTATTACAATTTTGTTATTGCAACACTCTCACTGACTTTATAAACCCAACTCTCTTTGTCCCCACCCTTTAAAAAAAAATAATTCTCTGAAGTGTTAAAAGCAGAATCTTAATGATTTTTCTCTTAGGTTAAAAAGTATGATACTAGGTCAAGAGATAATAAATTTCTGTGTTGTTATCGGCATACAAAATAAAACCTATTAAGTGGCTATTTATAGAAAAGGAAGTTGGACGATGCAGAATTGGTGCTTACTGGATTTTGTGGGTCTTTATTTTTTACTTGCCCAGTTTTCCTGGTGTGTAGGGGAATTCCTGCCTGGAAACATTGCGGCTTCCTCATATTAAGAGTAACTGCATGTCCTAGTCTCCCCCAAACTAATGTTCACTGCTGTCTCCAGACTATTTTAAAAATATTTTTCATTTGCTAACAATAATGAATACACATAGTGGGTTCTCTGTAAACATATACTGAATTGAATAGCCAAATGATTAAAGATTTATAAATGGGATGTGGTTTATAACCTCCTTTTCTTCCACAGTTGTTCTCAGTGGTGTCTCCTCCAGGACAGATTCTTAACTTATGAAAGTAAAGAAGTGATCTTCAAATAATGATTGTGTTCTTTAAAAAATTGTTTTTTAAGGACATTCTTTTTGAAGCATGATATTTAGAAATAATGTAAATTAGCAGGACCCTGGTTTTGTGTCCCTAATGATACATCTTGTTCTGTGGGGGGCCTCACTGAAGAACATATTGTTTCATTTTTTCCCCTCTCTTTATATCTCAAAATCTCTGTGTTTTTTTCTTCCCTATCTTTTAAAAAATAGGTTTTGAACAGTAAATGTTTTTCTTTGCATTTTATGAGAATTTTGAGGCTGTCCTTAATGTTTTTGCTTGCTTCTGTAGAGGTATATTAAGAAACTGGTGCATTTTTGCCTGTTAACTAGAGAATTAAGTGATTCTGTCTTATTTTCACAGAAAAGCTAAAGGTTTTTATGGATTATCTAGTATTTTGTTCTGAAGAAACATGTTCTATTTGTAAAACAGGATGTGTGTGGGGAAAGGGCAGTTCGGCAAGCATTGTTGGGTTCTCAGGCCTAAATTAATTTGCCTTCTCTCAGATAATTTAATACTGCCTAGTAAGTGATGTTCCCAGAGTGCTTTATTATACAGCAGCCCAGGAGATGAGAGAGAGATTGTAGAACTTGAGTTTTTATGTATGAAGGGGGTGATTTAGAAGAACACAGCCAGCAATTCTGTTGACTGACTCTTGATGCTGGATTTTTCTCTTCGTGTTGATACTTGGAACTTTAGTCTTTGTTGGGTCTAAGAAGGAGATTTTAGAGGTTTGCACTTCCTCTTTCCTGTTATTTTCCACTCTCCCACTGATCACATCAGTGGGACCCTTAAAAAGCTATCGCCAATCTGATGATCTAAAAGCTCCACCTGCAGTTAGAAGCTGGTCATCCTTCTGGACTCTTCTTTCTGCTGGAGGTTGGTACGAGTCTCTGGGCTGAAGGTTTTGGTTAGGACTTTAGTTTTGCTTTCTCTAGAGAGGCCACTGGACAACAAGAGCCCTTCAGGCTTCTCAGTTTGTGTGACAGAAATAAAAATGGGTTTCTTGGGTTTCCGTGACTTGAGGTCACATCTTGGGGTAGTGGGGCAGAGGAGTGGCAGGAGGTGTGCAGGCAGCAGGAGGAGCTGTCACATCTCTTTTGTGAAGCGTGTGTGCTCAGGATCCTCTACTGCAGAAGCACAGTATGAGGGGCGGCAGAAGGGTTGACCTTTGGGGTCAGAGGCAAAGACAAGAACAGGCTGAAAAACTTTGCCTTGACCTAGAAAGAGGTTGTATAGACAGTCCTTTAGATCTTTGGCCTTTCCTTTTCTTTCTTTCTTTCTTTCTTTTTTTTTTTTTTTGAAGGCCCTGCACACATCTGAATTGGAAAATTTCCTACATACACAGCTTCTTCATTAGATACTGATACCGGTTAATTCAAAATCATTTGTAATTGGAAGCAGCTGCTGTTTCCCAGCTGACTAGGTGTTCAAGTCAGATGCTTTGAATTAGCTGGACTTGGATTATTCATATTTTAATTAAAGTCCATTTTACCCTCCCCACCACCCCCAGTCGTCTCTTGCCTCTCCAATGAGCAGGATTTTACAGTAATACATTTGAAATTACATGAGCATCCCAGTAGAAAGGCATAATGTAAGTTCAAGTACTTGCAGTTGATTATGGTCTTGTATTATTAAATAGTGAATTTAACTGCCTTGCAATTCCCTTTTCTCACCCTCTGAACCTTGCTTCTGTAGTGAGGGAAAATTTCATTCCATTTAGAAAAGTTGAGACTTTTGTTCCCTTTCCTCCTCTTGGGACACAGGCGTATTAGCCTAATTGCTTGTGTCACTGCTGCAGAGAAGGTGCTGCATGAAATGGGACTCACAGTTTTCTGGTACTTTTCGTCTAATGGGGTTTGCAAATTAAGCCATGAATAGTGGGGCTTTGGGGCAGTGGGGATATTTTCATAGAAGAAAAAAAGTTAACAAGTGCTATGGTGAGGCTGTTTAGTTCCACCATATAGATATAGAATGTTCAACAGGCAGCTTGTAGGAAAAAAAAAACTGCCTTAATTTTCAGGAAAAAAAAAAGAGAAAATTGCTTTGCATTTCTCTATTCATGATGCTGATGAAAAAAAGAGACTATGCTGGAGGGAAGGAGATAAATGGATCTTTCCTTCTTTCCTTCCCTAGTTAAGGTACCTAGCTTGACAAAAGTTTGACTTGATAAATGTCCTACTTAATTTAATTTTGTGTTAGTCCCTCTCCTCCCCTTGAGTGTCCAGTTTTAGCTGACTCGCAGAAAAACCAAGGCAGTGCAGACCCATCAGATTTTACACACCTGTTGTAATGCTTAAGCATTCCACGTGGTCTGGGAAATTTAACACTGTGTAGGAGACATGCACTTTGTCCAAAAGGAGTTTAAAGTGTCCCTGGAGAGACAAAGCATATACCTGTCAGTGCATTTAGGGAATTAAGTAAATCACTGTCAGTGTGTCCCAAATGATTTGGCACTGTTGTACACTGAGCACTGGGACAGCCAAAGAAGAAGGAATTCTAGGGTTGGTTAGTTATTTGGAAGTAGAAGTTTACCATTGACACCCATTAGTTCTCTGTATCAATGAGTTTGTTTCTGTTTTGTTCATTTATTTTGTTTTTTAGATTCCACATGTAGTGAAATTATACAGTATGTCTTTATCTGAATTATTTCACTGCGGTACCCTCTAGGGTCATCCATGTTGAACATCAAATATATTATTCTTTATTAACACCACTTGCATTAAAATTTTGCTATCATCTTCTCTTGGCTCTCCTAGCACAATGTTTCGTAAAATAACGTCATTATTAATTTTCACTTGTGTTGGTTGGTCACTGCCCTCAAATCTCCCTGCTGTTGTCATAGTTATCTTTCTTTAAATAAAGTTTACTTTCCTGCTCAAATCTTCCATAGCACTTTGTTGCTTATGGGATAAAAGTTAAACTCTTAAGCATTACCTAAGACCCTTTATTAGATCAGTCTTCTCCCAGTCTCACTTTCTGTGTCATACATTCCTGTTCATTGTCTCATTCCTGTCAAGGCAGTTGTCCTTTAAGGCTATGGTTATGTTGCCCCCTTGCTTCTTTTCACTGCTGGTGATTTTCTGAGCCCTCCATCCTGGAGGTTCAGCTTCAGCGAATACTCTGTGCTCTTGCTGTGCATTGTGGATATCGCCAGTGAACATCTAATGTGTGCTGGGCACTTGGCCTTGTTCTGGGAGAACAGCATGAGCAAAGGCACAGTGTTGTGTTGACAGGCACATACCTGTATGGCTCTTCGTTGGGTTTACTGGCACTTGGCAGGCAGTCAGTAAATGTTTGTTATCCTCATTTCCATATTAATCCATGTTAGCCCTAGGTTAATCCAGATGCATTTGATTAAATTCCTTTCCCCAGTGTTTTATGTTATGCAAAAGTTCACATAGGGTAAAGGAGCAGTATGTTGAACCCTGGACCCTCATCACCTAGATTCAAAGATGAACATTCGTGTTGTGTGTGTACATTACCCACTGTCTGCTTTCTTCTCCACAAATCGATGACTTTGGAAAATTTGAAATGGTGCTCTTGGTTAGCCATTAAAAAAGGATAAAAATAAACATGCTATTGCTCCTGTTGCAGCTCTTTAATAGCAATAAAAAAAATAACTTCAATGGCTTTGGTTTTTTTCTGCCAAAGTAAATGTTGGCTCTCTTTCAGCCATAGTAATGTAGCTTCTCTCAATTTTTTTGAGTTAAACTAAAGCAGGGCCAAGTTGAAAAATTAGTTTCTCGGCATTTTTCCTTCCAACGTAGAAGAAAAATTAGATTTTGGATACTCTCGTTCCTATAATCCTCTTTCTGGTTTTCCTGCATTAAAAAAGATCAAGAATTGGCTGTCAGTGGAAGGGACAAAGATTTAATTGCACAACATTTATAGGAGGTTGTTGTTGGTGATAATCTTCAAATACAGTGTTTGAACCTATATTGAGGGTTGTTAATTCAGTAGTTTCTTCTGAATCATAAAATGGTGTAAGTATAGAGCCATAACCCTTTGGTTTTAACTCGTGAGTTTTGCTCTTCTGCAATGCTTGTGTGTTGTTTAGAAATCTATATGATACCAAGTCATGCCACTGTGTAAGTGATAATTCAGCGTTGTTATTATGCATTAGCCTGTATTTGAAAGACCGACTTGGGGGTGTCTTAGAGAGTTTTAAGTGTGACAGTGTTTGATTCTTTGTCAGCATAGGAGAGCTGAAAGTAATCTGCATTTGGGAGGCAGTTTCCAGTCAGTATGCACAAAGGACTGAAGGGCACCTGGGCTACAAGCCTCATGTAGCAAGTGAGTAGTTTGGCCAGGTGACCTGCAGAGCCATTTGGGTTGCCACAGATTGTCTGTCTGTCACTCTTCACTGCATTTTGAGTCACATGATGCCATTAAGATACAACTTTGTGTCCAAAAGAATAATAATATGAATACCTCGTGATATATAAAATTCAAATTAATTTTGAAGTGAAACAGAATTCAAGATCAAATTCAGATGTTTCAGAGAAAAACATGAACCGCCCCCCCCCCCGCCCTTATGTTCCCTGTGCACTCCCACTCAGTCTACTTTCTGTGTATTTACATGCATATTTATGGAGACACATATGTAGGTTTTTCTTTTTTGGCTTGTTTATGTAAATAGGATGGGGTCATGTTGTATGATTTAGCCTTTTCTCACTTAACTGTCTTGAAGATTTTGCTGTGCTATTCTTTCTCATGCTGCATAGTATCTGACAGCACCAGTGTGCTGTAATGTATTTAACCACTGTCTTATGATTTGCTTCCCAGATGAGTGCCTTGCATTTTGGAGGCACTCAGTAGACACTTAGGTTGTTTCCACTGTTTTCTTTACTTCAAAACAAATTTCTTTCTGTATATCTTTCACACATGTGAGCGTATTGGTGTAGGATTGAATTGGAAGTAGAGTCCAAAGGTATGTGTTCGGTTTTTATAGTAGGAAGGGATTTTCTTCCTTCCAAAAAGGTTTAACCAGTTTACATCCCTACCAACAGTGTATGAAAGTCTTTATTTCCCTCCTTCTTGGCCAATACTTGGTATTATAAAGCTCCTTTAGTTTTTCTTAGTGAATGAAATGTGACTCATCACTGTTGTTGAATTTGGATTTCTCTGTATCGGGCATTTTTCGTTGGACCGTTGGCCATCCATATTAATTTTGTTCATAACCTTTGCCCATTTTTATATTGATTTGTTTTCTTACTGCTTTTCATCAGAGCTCTTTATGTTCTGGACATTAATTAAATGTTACAAATATTTTCTCTTGATCTGTCCTTTATCCTTTAATTGTGTTTATAGTGTCTTTTTTATATAGAAGTTTAGATTTTTCTGTAGTTTAGTTTGGTTTTCTTTTATGGGTTTTGTGTCTTGCTCAGGAATGCTTTTTCTGACCTCAAGAATATGAAAACATCCTCTAAGAAGTTCTCTTTATTACTTCCCATCTAGTTAAATACCTCCCTCCAAATTCTTAATCCTCTGCACTCTTCGCTTTAGCCACTGAAATGGTATGAAACCTCAGCTTTCTGGAATCTTCCAGTAATGACTCTGACAGCCACATTTTATATATATCTTGGGGTTTATCCTTACCTAGGAACCAGAATAGGAGATAAAGGGGGAACATTTATTCATTTATTATATCATTGTTAATGTACAGCAAAGACAGAAAATGGATGAAACTAACTGATAAAACTAGGAGGTGCCTCAAAACAAAATAACTTTCATTGTGGTCAGATTTGCATTGGTAAGAGTCACTTTGAGGACTGGCTCTGAGCTCCTTGCCTAGATTGCATGCTGTCAGTGTAGCTGGCCTTTTTATGTTATACCGATTTACCACCCATCAGATTTCTTTTAAAGGATAAAATTGCTTTAAAAGCATTTTAGAATTGTATATTTTCCTCTTAACTCAAGTTCTTCCTGATTTTTGTTGATACTTGCCACTTAACAGTTGTCATAATATGGGAAACCAGTTATAATATGGGAAACCAGTTAACTAGGCTATTACTGTGTAAAGTAAAGCTAAAAAGTTTATGATTTTGGGACAAGCCAAATAAGTGTCTTTGCATCTGTGCATGAACTTTAAATTGCTTTTGATTCCTCAGAGACCTTTTATTTTCTACTTCTCTAACTTATTCCCTAATAAGTGAGGTAATAGGATAACTGAATTAAGAAAGGAAGGCAATGCCCTGTGTTTCTAACCTTTTATCTCCATAAAATTCATATTGTAGTAAGACAATTTGGAAAGCCTTTGCAATCTCTTATAAAGGAATTTTTGCTGGCATATAATATGCATTATATATCAGACTTGTATATTAAAACCCACTTAATGAAAGAACAGATTCAGACTAGTTGACTCAGCAACCTGTCACTTTGGAAGTATAACTAGGATTATTTATATATTGGTTCTACTATATTTGGAGTTTCTCCATTTAGTACAGTATTTTCATTGAAATTACTCTTTTCTTAAAAGTGCTGCCTCCCTAGCACAGCCCACTAGACCCTTACACTGGGAAGCATTAGCCTTCCAGCTTTTTTCCCTGTACCTACCTTATCTTTGTTGCTTGCCCTTTTGTCCTTCACACATTTTCCAGGTAGTGAAAGTAATCCTTTTAGCACCTTAAAACACTCCTGGGGGCCTCTCATTGCTCTTAGCGTGGGTTTGGCACTCTGGCTTAGTGCTTGCCAGGTTCTGTTGACTCTGCACCTACCAACCCTCCCCACCTTACATACAAATCCAAAAAAGGTCTTGAGCAATCTGATCCTTGTTCTCTGCTTCCACCACCTGTCTTTTTCTTTATCCCAAAGGTACTTCAACCTTTTGCAGTTTGGTGAAATCTGTTGACCCCTTTCTTAACATGCTTCCAAATGCTTGAAGTAAAATACCCAGAATGTTAAAGGGAACCCGGGAACCCGGGAACCCGGGAACCCATTACATTGAATTATAGCCATCAGAATATTATAAAGCAAATCAATAATATGGTAATACATGCTTTTAAATCCTCTTTAAATAACAAGCTGTAATGGTGGGTCTAATTATTGTAATTTCAAAGTGATGGTAGCAAACGATATTTTGTACTGTCTGCAACCACTGTAATATAAGAATAGTTATGATATTTTGATATGAAACTTATAGGTACTTCTATCTCTGGTTTATTTCCTATATTCATAGTTTAGGGAAATGCTAAGTTTTAGTAAGAGGTTAGTGAAAATGAACGTGTAACTGTTTCCTTAGCCAAGTTCACAAACATAAGAACTTCTGTGAATCTTCTTGAACCCCCTGGACTCCCTTCCTCCTGTACTTTTTTGCTTTGCCTGGGGCCCTCTTCATTTTACTGTTGTCAGGTGGAGTTTTACTTGGCTTTCATGCCTTCCCTTCAATGTCATTTTCTCAAAGTGGCCTTTCTAGGTTAGGAGGCCATGCTCTGTGTACCACTGCAGGACCATGAAATGATTTGTATACTCCCTGCCTCCCATATGGGAGCTCTGTGAGCTTTGGAGGTGCTGTGACTGTCCGCTGATTCTTTTTGCCTAGCACAATATCACAGGTGCCCATTAAATGTATCTTATGACAGCACCTTAAGCAGAGGGAAAACACTGTGTGAGAAAAGCTTAGGGCTGTGAAAATTCTGACAGTGATACTGAGGGCCATGCATAAGGTATACATTGTTAGTAGTGGTGAGAGATGAAATAGAACATGGCCAGAAAAGAATGAATACAGATGTGTTCCTAGGTTGAATCCCTTCCAGTGGAATGTAAGATCCACACATCTATATATGTAAACTTTCATGAAAGCATTTTTTTATATACATATATGTTACACGAACACATAATGTTATTCTCACTGCCTTGTAGTGCCTGGCACACAGTAGGCGCTCAGTGCTATGAATGTGTGACTTATTCGAGCCATAGCTTGTTCATTTGCAAAAATGAGGGGTTTTCCTCCTAAGGCCCCTTTGGGCTTCTTCCTAAGGTTTTTTTCTTCTCTACAGTTAGAGTATTGTAGGGCTCCCTGGGTTTACAAAGGTGAATCAGTTTTGGATTTTGCCTCTTGTGAGGGGGAAGAAAGTAAGAATGGACCCGAAAGCAACTAGTGTGGAAGGGAGGGGAAAACCCACAGAGCCTTTTGGATATTCATTGCCCTGAGACCCAAGCCAGTGATCTCATCATGAGGTCAACTCTTATGGAGCTATGGAGCCTGTACTCCTTAGTCTGGGGCACTGGGACACAGCGCAGAGGTGGTCAGAGAGATAGCTGTCACCACCTGGGGGCAGTTCTGTTGGGGAACATTGTTTGCACAGACAAATGATCCTGATTGGGGTTCGGGAAACACAGTTAACAGTTCTCTTTGAAGAGATGGCACTTGATCTGGGCCTTTAAGATGTTATTATGATTTCCTCCAGCTGAGGAGTCTAAGAGAAGGATTAAGGTGAACGAGAAGAATGAAAAGTAGCGATTAATGCATAGCATATTTAGAACAGTGAATCTGGTGTGCTTCTTTTGAGAGAACAGTCTAAAATATCTTTTATTTTGATGTAAAGCCAATTTTTCTACTCTTAAATATTTTAAAAACATGACTTAATTGGGATAAGAAACTGTGCTGCGTTAGTTGTGGGGAAAAAATAGATAAATCTATAAGCCAGTCAACAGCCTAGCTTAATGGGAAGAAAGAGGGAGAAGACTCTTAATTTTTAATCCTAATTTTTATTTTAATTATAAAAATAATTAGTTTTGCTAATAATCAAATTAGCAAATGTCCATCAATGCATAATTTACATAGTCAAACATGCCTATTTCAAGCATACATTTTTCAAATTTTGGCAATCGTGTACCTCCATGTAACCACCACCCGATTAAAATGTACTTTCATAACTCTGAAAGTGTTCCCTCATATCTTTTTTAGTTCCTTCTGTCTCCTCCCAGCCACTGTTTTGGTTCCTTTCTGTTCTTTACAGCAGGGTCTTTTCAGATTCATTTGTATTGTTAGTATTTATCAGTAGTTCATTCCTTTTTATTGCTGAATAATATTCCATTGTTTGGATACCCTGCAGTTCATCTACTTGCTGGTTGATGGACTTTAGGTTCTTTCTAGTTTTTGGCTTTTAGTTGCTATGAACATTTGAGTTCAAGGGTATGTGTAGTCATAAGTTTTGATTTCTTAAGGGTAAGTCCTTAGATGTGTAATTGGGTTGTAAAGTAAGTGTATGTTTAACTTTATTATAAGAAATTGCCACACAGTTCTCCAAAGTGCTTGCACCATCTTGCAACCCTTGTCAACTTTAGTACTACTTTCTTTAAATGGTTAGTAGTGTTAGTATCTGGCCAGAATCAAGCTCATGTTAAGAACAGTTGGTTCACATTAGATTGAACTTGTATGGTTACTGAGTAACATCTTGGTCAAAGTGTTTATCTTCTTAGATTGGAAATGCTCCTTTATTCATCTTCTTGAAGTTTTGACCCTTCTACCAAAAAAAACCCCTCACTTTTCTCATGTGGTATACCTTTGTATTGAGTGAAGCAAAGGAGCTGTTACAACACAATCTGCTGTTTTCACCTGCAGTTCTAGTTTCTTAAATGGTTTGGTTTCTCAGTCTGTATAAGACTTTTAAGTAGCAGTTAAGTCAAGAAGGAGAATTTCTTCTAAAGGAGAAGGGAGCATTGGCCTTCAAATGAGGGATGTAGCAGAGAGCCCGTGACACCACAAGTCACAGTGATCTGGATGCAAACTAGACCTCCCATTTCTTTTGTAGGATTTCATCTTCCTGCCCAGTACACATGTGCATATTTTAAAATAATGTTTTCTTTTCCTCAAGTAGTAACAGAAACCACACAGAAAGGCAGAAAAAAGTTATCTCCAGCTCCAGTATCCCACACAATTGTAAAGATTTAGCTATATATTTTTTTTACGGCTGTTCTTTCCTCCATTCAAATATTTTTTGTAATCCTAGTATATATACAATTTATTTTTCTATTTTTCCACTAGATATAAGCATTTTCTTATGTTATTACATATTTTCCATAATTTACCCCACCTTATTGCCATCTGCCATTTGCCAAATGATACACTGGAAATGTAATATTGCTGCTCCCCAGCAAGGCTGAGAGTGCTTGTTTTCCTACAGCACCCCAGAGCCTATCTCAGTATTTAAATATTAAAATTGTATTTTAATTTATACAGAGTCACTTGTAAGTTGAGGTTGTTATATTTTCTTATTTCAAGGTAGGACACTATTTTAGAAAGATTTTCATGTATAGTGGATAAGTATAAAAAGTTTTCTGGCGAATTCACTAGGACTGTCATCTGTCTTCAAGGTTGAGAACATTTTGCTCTTTGAAAGCCGTGGATCCCTAATACAATCTAAGAAACTGACCAGTTAAAAAGAAGGTTGGGTGTGGTCTTACTAATTTCTTATTTCTACCTAGAAATGCACAGGCTATTGAAATAGTCGAAAATAGATGCCTTTGAAATATAGCTGCCTTTCCCTCCAGGGCCCGATGCCTCCTGATGCCCTTGAACCTGTTCCTAGTTAGTTCACTTAGGGGATCTCTGGAGTAGAGTGTGTCAAAGTGTCATTAGCTTTTGTTATTGGTGATTTGTATTTGGATTTAGGTCTACGTGCATTTTTTTCCCTACAGATTTTGAGCTGATCTGTAGAAATGGTAAACCTTGTTAGGCATTTTGAATTCGTGCTGTTAAGGGAATTTGGCCACATTTTCAGGATTAACCAACCCCTTTTACTTTTCCTTACCTAAATTGTGATACCTGTTGATACCCGTTAAACTTTCTACAAATTATTTTAGAATTCATTTTTAAAGAACTCCCGTTCATTGAAGGGACACATTTTGTAAACAAAAGAATTAGTAGGCATTACTTATGAGAGGACATTGTAAATGTTTGTGATAAGGCCTTGTTCAACATTTTATTTATTTAGTAAACATTATTTCCTAGTATTTTCCAGTAAGATTATCCCCTTATCTTAGGAATCTCACTGTCTAGCAGAGGAGACAGGTACATAGACTTATGATTATACCGGTGAACTGAGGGGCCTGCAGAGGCTATAATGGAAGCTTCCAGGATTGAGATGTCCTAACTCTTTTAGGAGTGGGGTAAATGGGTCAGAGAGAGCTTCCTGGAGGAAGGCTGTTTCTTACAAAGGATGAGTAGAAGTTAGGTAAAAGGTTGGTTTGTGACTGGTTAAAGAAGCAGGGTCAAAAAGACCATTTCAGGTCTAGGGGAGAGGAGGAGTACAACTCAAGGTTTGGAGCAGCACATGGGCATGTGTATGTCTGTGTGTGCATGCCTGTGTATGTCAGTGTGTACATTTGCCGGAGTGGAGAGGTCAGTGCAGGGCATGGAAGGAGGTGAGGCTGGAGAGGTAGAACTTGTTCTTGTCAGTGATCAAAATCAACCATAAATAAACCTGACGTTTGTGTAGATTTTCTTGCTTTCTTTAGTTGTCATCATCTGCGTTTGATTTGCACTAAATGAATCCAAGGGGAAAAAGAGAGAAAATGAATAAAGACTCACATACTCCTTAATGATATTAAGGTTGTTAATTTAAGTACATCAGCAAAGGCGTCTCATTGTAAAACTGACCCTGTTGCTCATTTTTCTACATTAAGGCAGTCTAGCGAATATTAAATTTGGTTCTTTAGAAGCAATGGAGGTAATACATGGATTCATGGCTATTAAAAAAAAAAATCAACCATAAACTTAAAGATTTTTAAGCTGGGGTGATGGTGAACTATGGGGTAGTGGTATACATCCTGAACTTTGATGGGTGGTTGCTTCATTATTAGGGCCTCAACCTGATTTGAGAATTGATGTAGAGGGGAAGGACTTTGTCAACTGACAGACATCTGGAAGCTTGGGACAGAGTGGGAAGGATCCTGGAACAGAAGTTGTATCAGGAGAGAATTAATGAACAGAGAGAACCTTTTTTCCTTTGGTGAATCCACAGTATAATTTCTTGAAAAAAGAAACCTAAAATCTCTTAAAGGATTTAGATAGCTGGAAAGCACCATATAACAGGTAACCAGAACTTGCCCACCATAGTGTTTTGCGAATTCTCCTGGTATAGAACCATTTCTTTGTTTTATGTGTGACCAGGGTATAGAACCATCTCTGTGTATTATGTGTGTCATTTCTAATGTTAATGAAATTAATTTTATATAAATAGCAAGATTTCCAGAAGTGTGAAGCAGCTCATGCTTTAGGGCCATTTTAATTGGGGAGAAAAAATGTTTTTAACCAGCTGTTTGACTCTGGCCCTTAAATGAAGATTGTATGATTTACTAACTGAACTGACTGACTGTAGGATACCAGAGGACATGCGTGCAGTTTGATATTCTTCAGCTTGTGTTGTCGAACACTAGTTGACGTACCTGCTTCGTGGTGTAATGAAAATAACATCGGTATTGCTGGAAGTCTTCGTTGTGAAGGAGATTGCCGTATGATGAAGAATAGTTTAAGAAACATATATTTCATCACTGAACAACTCTTTGGCTGCTTAGGGTTTTATATTTGAAAAACATTTTATGTCTCACATAAACATACAAAGGAGGGACCACTTCTGCCAGGCCTGTGAACCACTGCTGGTGGGAATGTAAATTGGGGCAACCACTATGGAAGACAGTATATGAGTTCCTTATAAAGAATTAAAACAGAACTACCATATTACCGGTAATTCCACTTTTGGGTATTCATCCGAAGGAAACAAAAACACTTACTAGAAAGGGTATCTGCATCGCCATGTTAATAATAGCATTATATACAAAAGCCAAGAAGTGGAAATGACCTACATGTCCATCAGTGGATGAATAGATAAAATGTGGCACACAATGGAATGTTAGTCATAGAAAAATGAAATTTTGGCATTTGCGACATGAATGCACCTTGAGGGCCTTATGCTGAGTGAAGTAAGTCAAAGACAAATACCGAATGATCTCTCTTATACTTAGAATCTTAATGACAGCAACAGCAACAACAAAAAAACCAAGCTCATTGATACAGAGAACAGATTGATGGTTGCAAGAGGTGGGGGTGGGGGTGGGGGTGGGGGTAGGAGAAGTGGCTGAACTTTTTTTATTGTTAAAAAAAGACATGCATAAACTTCTTAAACATTTAGGACAAACAAATTAAGGCAACACAAGGATGAATGCGTGAATCTCTCTACATTGGGCTCAGAAAAAAACAAAAAAAACAACAAAAAACCCAACACCACCCACAAAAACTCCCCAAAACAAAAGAGGGACAGCTTTTGCCAGATCTGTGGTTTTTCTCCCCTTTCGTGAAGCTAGAACTTTATGTAGAAAGGTGTTTTTTCCCCCCAGTCGTCGTCTTTTTCTGATGTTGCTTCTTTTAAGTTCAAAAAGAGCAGTTTCCTTCTGTCCTTTAAGTAACTTACAATAGAATTGCCTTTGTCAGTAGCATTTTTATAAGTGGCTTTGTCAGTAACATTTTTATTAGTTTGAAGTAAATGCTATTTTTTTTTTTTTAATTCTTGGCATAAGTTGCTGCTGTTGGGCATTTCTGTAGTGTACATTCTAATGATATTATTTTTGGAGTATTTGAGTTTGTAGATTTTGCTAGAAAAGACAGCAGCAGTAAATCATTATAAAGCAGTGGTACTCTATCCTCTCACACCTCTCAGAACTCCTGTTGATTTTTTTCCCCTTTATACTTTTTTTTTCTTGCTTAGATTGTGGTATGTTTTAAAACGTATTTTTAAGTGAAACTTTACAAAAATGATACGAAGAATTTCTATGATTTTAATATTTTATCATGGTTGTGTGATATTTTGTCCTTTATTCTTCCCGTACCACATTCTTACTAACTTCTGAACTATTTGAGGTTAAGTTGCAGACATAGTACTCCTTTATCTTCAATACTTCAGGGTATGTTTCCTAAAAATAAGAATGTTCTCTTAAAAAACAACAGTACTGTTATCAATGAGGAAATTAATATTGGAAGCCCTTTAAGCTGACTGATGTCCCTGTAACGTGTTCCCATCATTCCTTGAGTGGTTCCTTTGTTTCTGACAGGGCAAGGTGTGCCAGCCTCATCTTGTATTCCAGCCCCTTGTGAATCGACCATTTTGTGTTGTGAGGCTGTTGTAAAAGGCTTTTTTTTTTTTTTTAAATTTTATTTTCCATTCTGATTTATACTGCAGTATTCATAGCACCTCAGAGGTGGCTTTTGTCCATGTAGTGGCTCTCTGATTATATCCTCTGACAATGAATTCCTTAACTAAGTTAAACTAAGACATTTTCATAGGTGCTGTTTCAACTTGATAATTTTGTGTATTTCTTTTCAGCTGTCATGCATCTGCTCTTTATCAGCTTATGCTTTTATAAGTCACGTTCTTTCCTAGATTCTCCATACAGTACACAGGTTTCATTAGGTTAGGGATATTTGGCCCCCTTCACTGGGATTGGTTAGTTTGCTTCACCCTTTTCCTTCCCTTTGGACCATGGCTGTGGCAGGTCCTCGCTTTTCAGAATCTTTTTGGAATCCTTTCCATACAGTACTCGTTGTAGCCCTACTGATTCATAAGATTTGGCAGAAGAGTTGGAAAAAACCAAGTATTAGATTACTTAGTGAACCGTATATTTTCTCTGTAAATGTAACATGTCAATTTTTTTTTTTTGAAAGGAATGTATATGTAGGACAGAAAATACAGAAAGTAGGAAAAGAAAAGAAACTGAGGAAATATAGGATTCTTAATGTTCTCTTATGGTAATTCAAGTCTACACAGGTAGATCTAAGACAGTTAAATTAGATATACAATGTAATATTTTTCCTTAAAGGTCTCTCTTCAGGAACTCTTTAAGGGAAGTTTAGTAACCAAGACATCTTTGGGGAGATAATCTGTTCAATTTTTTCTTCATGTATGTCAACAAAATGATATAATCAGAATGTAAGCAAATGTAGTCATAACTACATTTAATGTAGTTAGTGGCTATTATATTAGACAATGCAGACATAGGACATTTTCATCATCACAGAAGATTCCTTTGGATATCTGGTCTAGAGTCTAAGAAGGAACAGTATTTTACAAGGAGGAGATTCTAAACAGTTAAAAAATACCTGTATTTGTAATTGTGGAAGGTCTTGAAAGAGTGCAATGTGCCTGCATGGGGGACTTGACCAGCTTAACATTCAAGCGGATATAAAATATACACCTCAGGTCTCATTGCTCATTTATTTAACAGCTTTAATTGAACAGACCCTAAGTCATTTTTTTCTGTTTGTAACTCAAGAAATTTTTTCCACTTTGTTAATTTGCTTTATTAGATAGCTTCTCAGGACTCTTCTCTCTTTTCTGAGTATCTTTACTGGTAGTAAAAATAAAACAAAGTATTTTCTTAAAAAGTGATTACTAATTTTTGTTAGACAATTTGTACTGAAGTTATAGTTCTGCTAAGGATCCTACGAATTTGCTCCTGCAACGAGAACTTTTTTTACGAGAACTTTAAATTCTATGAGTTTCTAGTTACATTTTATTAATAACTTTCTCTTGTTTGTATAGTTGAAACCTCAGAAGTTTAGGATAACTGCCCTTTCAGTTTTTCTGAGCTATAGAAAAGAATTATATATTTTTACCCTATACACGCAATATAGTTATATTTTTTAGTCACCATTTCTTCATGTATTACTTAGAAAACACCCTCCTTACAAATAAATACCCCAATCAAACCACCGACAGTTAATAATTGACCGAAGCAAAGTAGTGTGATGTATCTTTTAGTATGTTCTGGGAAAATATATTCTGCTTTTGAGGGGCAAGAGGAGGAAGCTTCAGCAGTCATAATTTTGCAGTACTAGGACTCTTTGTTAGAGAATCATGGTGCACATGAACAAACCTAAAGAAAGCTGTTTAAACCTGATATTTCCCAAACTTAGTTGATCAGTGAACCATGTTTTGAATAATATGCATGGACCTAGGGTTCTCTGGAACCCCTTTTGGGTAGGACTGAAGTAGTGTACAAGGGTATCAGCTAGGTTCTATTTATGCCTCTGATAGCAACAACTTTTATTTGTAAAAATGAGGATGTCAGTAGTGTAACTAAAATGTCAGGTTTCTCTGCAAAAGAGGTACAGGTGTGTTTGACACAGGGAAGAAATGGCATTGATCTCTGGGTGGGGACATGAGAAAGATCTGCATAATGAATGCTTTCTTTGGGAAGAGATAGCGGGGGCAGGCGGTTTTAGAGAGAACCAAAACATTTGTCGAGTCCTCTTTTTGCAGTGTTCTCCTGTGCTTTATTTCATTAAGCCCTTCAGCTCTCAGAAGTTGGTATCATCACCTGTTCTAGAGTAAGGAATTTAAAGCTTAGGTAGGGGGTGGAGCTGGAATTCAAACCCAGGTTGGCCTGCATTCAGAAGCACTGGTTTCCAGCTCAGTTAGGCCTGTAAGGGGAAATAAGAGCAAGTCAGCCCAGCTCTGCCAAAACCTGTGGTCTCTGGCTCTGTTCCCTTTTTTCCACTGCACCATAGCTTGGGGGCCACACAGATGGCCCCACTGCAGTTTCCACAGCAATTTTCGTTTGGCAGGAAGTTATTGAGGCAACCTCTGCCAGTTTTCTTCACTTCAAAGGGGTGGGCGTGAGTGAGTGAGATAAGATACTCAGTATTGAATCATTTTTTTTTTTTCCTGATGGTCTGACTTGCTTGCCTAGAGGATGAGCTCTTAGTCTCCTCTAGATGATCACTTTGCATTCTGCCCCTTAAGAGATCTGGACTTCTGTCTGGTTACTTCTCAGGCTCTCAGGCTCTGTGATTGTGGGCTTCTGAATAACTGTTGAACAGCCTGACATGCCCCCTGGCCCACCCCCAACCTGAAGTTTCTGATGGCTCCATTCACAGAATGGCAGATACGCCTGAAATGTGATTTCTAATTTAGTCCAGTATTTGGAAGAATAAATCACTGATTCTAGAGTGTGTGTATTTACCTCTCAATTTGGGATTGAGATGGCATGGAACTGTTATATGTTATACGCAAACTGAAATCTGTTGGAAAACTTCTCAGCAATGAAGGTTGGATGTGTTTTTCCTAATTCTATTCTCTTCCTTTCCTCATAAGCATTTAAAAACCTGTGCTTAAGGACTAATAAATTAGCAAGGCCTGAAATATACTTTAAGGGAAGATGCATAATAACATGTGTAAAATTTCTCCACCTTAAAGGTGTACTGTGGGCAGTTAAGGCGAGGGCCTGGGAACAGAAAGGATCGTTCGGCTATTGATTGGATAAGTGACATTTAAGGTTAATGCCATAAAAGCATCTGGGTTTGCAGATGACCTCCTTCTCCTCTCATCTCCAGCTTCCTGAGATACTGTGCTTGTTCTGAGCTCATTCAGAGTAATAAACTGCACCCGTAATTCATGAGCTTGTAAGGCCTTCTTTAACCGCTTGCAGCCAGGAGAATAATGACAACATTTAAAATTACAGATCGCTCATTTTCGACCCTTTCTCTTTCAAGTTATGAATGAAATTTATGAGCCAATTACTGGATGGTGGAGCCCATTTGCAAAGACCAAACCCGTGTGCGCGCGCGTGCGTGTGTGTGTATGTAGAAAGGGAGCAGGCAATCCCCTGGTGTTTCCCAAACATCGCATTCTTAATTTGAAATAGTTTTAAAGGATGAGTTAGGGTTACCCAGACTCTGTCAGAGATAGAACTCTGATTTGTCAGTACCTAACCTCTTCAGTGAGTGAATTTTGGTAGCCAAGAAGCAGAATATATTTGGGCAAGAAGATTCTGGGTATAAAGAACAAGATTCTCTATATAGTCTCTCTACAAACTGAAGACTAAAAGGCAAACATTTAAAGCAGTGTGTAGGTAATGAGGTTTTCAGTAACTACTTCTGAAATGGCTATATTTACTCAAATCTCAGGTTTTTAAAAATTCCAAAGGAACTGCAGCAGGGCATAGAAAGGAGGCTATACAAAGTTAGATGTGATTTGAGTTAGCCAGTTGGAACTTGGGCCCTTTTTTCACTTTAAAGATGTTTCTTAGTCGAATGAGAGTGTTAGCATAACTCAAATGCATTTAGAAGACAGACCATATTAATCATGGACATTTCGCTTTCTGTCATGTGTTCTAGACATTTTGGCTTGAAATCAGTCATCATTGTGTTCCTTAGATGTTTACAGAATCTCGTTTATATGTTTATTTCTTTCTAGCCCTTTCACCCAGGTTTTATCTGCGTGACTGGAAGTGACATTTGTTTATTGACTGTGGAGGCTAGATTACACTAATGGGTAATTGCAATACATCTCCCATTGTGAGAGTATAACATTGAATAGGGAATATTTGGCCAAAATTTCTTTCTTTTATAGAATTAACTCTACAACTTGTAAGTCTTTAAGAGTAGATTGTGTTGGATGATTCGGTTCTCTTTCCCTCTGTGGTTTGATAGGAATAATGAATGCAGAACAGTTGTCCTGTATGTTGTATGAAATACAAGGGGAATTATGTGTATTCTTGAGTATTATTAAAATCAGATCAGGATAGGAGGCTGCCCTTTTCGTATGTGGGTGGACACATTTTATTATTAGCCTGTGAAGGCAATATCTGGTTTAGTGACTTAGATTATAATAAGGAGAGCTTCTTATTTTTCTGGAGCAGTTAAAATTTTGAATTATGTATATTGTCAGTGTTGGTGAATTGTATGTTGGTGTGCTTTTTGTTCACTGATAACTTATGAATAGTGTCTCTGAAAGGAAAAAATGGTTTATAACTCTTCATACATAGAAGAGAAAGGTGATACCTTTGATCTTTCTGCATGCTCCATTTTACAGTTATTAAAAATGTTACTTTAAGAATGATGAAGAAAGCTGTTCACTGCAGCTTTAGTAGTTAAAAACCTAGTGGTTTAAGTTATTTTTTTTGCTTTGATATTCAGGATGGTTTATGTATATGCTTTATATTGATTTACTGTATTCACCGTACTTAAGTGTCTTTACTCTCTTTTCCATATTATTTTGCTAGCTTCATTCATATAGTGATCCATTTTTAGTAACTGGCTATTATATATATGAAACAAGGCTTTTTGCTCACTGCTCTAGGATGGACAATTTTAACAGAAAGAACAACAGATAACCTCAATAATACACATCTATTGTGATCACCGGATCTGGTGGTTAATTTTCAAAATAGGTGACAGTTATGAACCGTAAGGAATTTTCAAGAAATTTTCTCTTGTTCATGCTTGATGGCAGGAATTAGAATAAAATGGCAATTGTAATTTTAATTATTAAAGATAAGTGATAGAAATTTAAGCATATTTCAACAGCCATATAGCAATTGGTTCCTTAACCTCCCTGCCTCCACTTGCTTTCTGGTAGAAGGTAGGATCATGTCGTAAGGCATACATACATTTGCTGATAGGGCAGCACTTTTCAAACTCACATAGGAATAACCTGTTGATGCTGGTTCTGGTTCAGTATGTCTGGGGTACGGCCTGAGAGTATGCTTTTCAAGTAAGCTCCCAGGTGGTTCTGAGCAGTGGGGAGTGGGTCAGTGGTCCATAGCTTCACTTGTCAACTTGCAGCAGCTGCTGCTGGCTTTTCTTTAGGATGCTTTGTATCTTTAGGGCTTCACTTCCTAAAGTTCAGCAGTTTTTTTTTTTTTTTTAAATTTATTTATTTGAAGTGCTATTCAAAATGCTTATTGCTCTCTTTGCCCAGTCAAATAAGACCTAATGTGAGAAGAGTTGTCCTGTTTTGCTATTTAAATGTTCGTGATTAAAATCATTTGGTAATGTTTTTAATATGTTGCAATATCCTGCTCCCAAGAAAAACCCCAAATCCAGTTGCCATTAAACAAGATAAGCTAGTTGAACAGGGTGGTAGTTGAAGGGACTAGAAGTTTTCAGCTTTGTTTAGACAGTGGTATTTCAGGTGCAGGAGTTAACTGTGTTTGTATTGTTATTATTAGGTGCCTTCTTTTTAGTTCGCCAGGGTGTACTCTGGCTGTAGATTTAGTAACAGGTAACCTTAAACTGAGCACTAAACTCAGTGCATAATTTATTCAAATTTCAGTCTATCATTTGTTTAAGCTGTATGACTTTGAGTGAATTGCATATGTTCTCTGTGCCTCAATGTCTTCAGTCTTCCTGATTGGGTTGCTGTGGCGATAATTAACGGTGTTATAAATGTCTATTGCTTGTAAGCATTCCTAGAGTCAGTGCAGGTTACTCCCTCAGATAATCAGCCCTGATAACCCACATCATCTGCCCTCAATCTTGCCCTCCTGCTCCCAACTTCAGCTGTCCTGTCCCATTTCTACCCTGCTTTCTTTTTCTTTCTCCTGGAGTTAGTGGTAGAGAATAGACATGGTTTATTGATTCCCCAATATAATTAACCTGCACTTTTTGGTAACCTTCCACGGAGGTGAAAATTTATTCATTTTTTTAGAGGACTCTAAAGCAGGAGGATTACCAGTCTCCTGGCAGCCTTTCCCAGTCTGTCAAGTTGCAGACACCTTTGCAGACACCACGAAGAAGCCAGCAGAAGCCAACTCCTGGGGGTACAGCCCTCTGCAGTGGCGAGACCATTATCAAATGGCCTTTCACAGACTCGCATTTCTAGATGACTGATGCTTTACTTTTGACCTTTGTGCTGTGGCCTTTCCCCTCTAACCCTTTAATCATCTCTTAAAAAATCAATCAACAAATATTTATTGAATGTTTCCTTATAGGCCCACAGGCTTTTCTGTGGATTTCTGTCTCGAGTCCCACTCTCTTACAGGGAGAACACAGTAGCTCTGGACAGTTTATTTGGTGTCGTTTTTTTTTTTAGATTATGGCCAGGAACTGAGCAGTCTCAGCTTCATTCTTGGAGTCAGTGTGTGTGCGCATAGTGCACATGCTGACAGGGAAAGCCGTCTAGTGCCAGGTTTGTGCAGGGGCACCCTCACCCTTGATGTGGTGGAGAGAATGGCCCGGCAGTGAGCAACCATGTCACTACGTGTTTCATTCCTTTTTATTAACTCCTTTTGTCTCAGCTGAAGGCTTTTTATTACCAGTTGTGCTGGAACATCTGCAACCTGTTTTGGGCTTACCATAGTCAAATTTCCCCTTCTTGGCATTTGGCAGGAGGGCTGCCCATTGGGAGTGAGCACAAGCCTGGGGTTTGGTTGGACAGGGTTTCTTGCCTGTAATTCCCAGCTGGAAACTGAGCTGGTGCCGAGGAAGTTGCTGTGGGCTTTTGTAAGGCCTTTTATCTTCGGAATGTTAACCAGATTGCTAGCATTGTTCCAGCAGTTGTGAGGAAGGATTTAAACAATGTCCACTGAAGACTTCTGTAGGCTGGTCATCTTGAACCCCTTATATAATGTATTGTGATGGGATTTCCTGTTCCGAGAGTTGTTCAAATTTGGGTTCACTCCTGCAGGCTGTCTGAACTGGAGGAAGGGATGCCGGAGAGTGCTGACACTGGGTAATTCTATTACTCCACTTGAGAGAGGGGAAAGGCCCCAGGATTCGTAGTTGCCTCTAAACGACTTAGATGCCTTTGTCGGTACTACGCTAAATTCCATTCTTCACCATCATCTTTTCCTTCAGCTTAGAGTTAAAACTGGTTACATTCTCTGGTGGTGTTTCTCTTGTTTCCATCTTTGGATGAGTTTTAAGTTCAAGCTTAGAATGGGGTTCTGATGTGTGAGTAAGCCGCTTATTTCCCCTGTACATTGACCTTATAGTTAGATGATAGGCAGAAGCAGATGTTCCTGTTGACTGAGAATAAATGGAGTTCAAGGGGTCCTAAGGGTTCTTGTTGTTGTTGTTGTTTTTTTCCCTCGGTCTCTTTGGAGTACTCCAATACTTAACTTGCTGTAGGTAAGATATGTGTTTACCAGTTCAAATGAAATCTTGGGAATGCTTTGGACAGTATATGAATGTTTACAAAGGATCTCATCATTGTGTTATGTATGTATATATACATTGTTCTGAACTTTTTAAAGGAAGCATTCACTACTAACATTCACTTGTGGTTTTGGCTATAATTTTTAAAATGTACATTTCTAGATGCCCATGTGTGGGACCAAATCTGTCTCTTTTCTAAATGACAGATTTTTCAAAGCTGTACCAGCAATTTCTTAAGGCTTTTAGTGTTCCTTGGCTTCTGCTGGCAAGTAACTTCAATTTTCATATTTAGGTGACACAAATGGCAGACGCTTTAAGTGCTTTTGTAGTTAGGTGGGAGTCATGTGGTATGTCCTGAGTGTCCTTTAGAGTTGAGTACATCAACCCTAGCAGCAGTAACAAAATCTCGGTCTTGATTCCCCCACCCACCCATGTGCCTTCTCATTAACAATGAAGCAGTGGTTGTCGAGTTGGCAATATTTTACCTTAGAGATTGTGCCGTTATGCCCACATTCTGGGGAAATGAGAATACTGTCTTCTTTAAACTTATTTTTCAGGTGCTTTACAAAATCTTTAAACTCTCTATTGAAGTAACCTATAAAGCATGTACAAGTCATAATGTACAGTTGGTGTTTTACAAACTGAACACACCTGTTAAAAGCAGCACCTAAATGGAGAAACAGAATCTTATCATCTTTCTAGAAGCTCTTTTCACCACTATAGTTTAGTTTTGAATTGTTTGGACTTTTAAACATGCAGGGAAGCTCTTTCACAAGAGGAAGGCAGAACAGTATTCAAGGATGTGGAAATAAAAGCTTGAGGGGCAAATGAAGTGAAGAACAAATGGAAGGTGGGGAAGATTGACAGCTGTCTTTTCTCATGACCTCATCCTTATACTTTGAAGCTTAAATAGCTGTAGTTGATTGCAATTAACATTTACATTCAAATAGCTCTGCTCAGGGAAGAGTTTTAGCTTCTAAAAAAGACTTGTAGCTCACCCACCAAGAAATCTGACCAGTTCATTTTGAAATTTCATTTAGTGGAATATGAGGCTTTGGAAGTTGTTCTGGACATTTTTCCTTTTCCGATGATGCAATTCCATAAATCAAGAACACTTTTGTTTATCAGGGGGGAATTTCGTATATTTCTGTCCTTCAGCTAGTTTTTCCCTTTAATTATGTGATTAAATTTTAGACCTATTACTAGTAGCCAATAAGAAATATATTCATTGTTCAAATTTGCTCGGATAGTAGAGCTTGGTTTCAGTTAATTTGCAGAGTTCATTATAGTGTATAATTCATCAGGTCCAAGAAATCCAGACTCCCAGCCAGTGTAGCTTAAAACTTAATTATTTTCTCTGGAGCCAGTCAAGTGACAGCTAAAGCAGGCACTTGCTAAACAATAGACAGTGACTTTGTTTTTCTCATTCTAACCTGAGTTTCCATTCTGATGTTCATGCCACAGCCCAGTGGTAACAGTGCTTTCTCCTTGAATTTTTCTAGTCTTCTGGATTGTCACAGAGAATTCTGACCTCTCCACCCCTGTCCCCATAATGTTCCTTAACAGGTTCTAGTCACCTTCCTTATTTATTTATTTTAAAATTGTTATTCTAGTGAGTTTTAAGTCCTTTGTGTTGGTTTGGGAACCCAATCACCATTTGGAACATTTTTTTTCTATGATGAAATATATTCAGAATTTTAAATGGCTGGTTAATAGTGAACTTTTAGTAGGTGGACTATTTGAAGTCAATTCTGCTTGTATTTTTAAAATAACTTTCACCAGCACTTCTTGCTTACTTAGGGTCCTCATAATTCTCATAGTTTTCTCTATAAGTACATGTGGAATTGACACCAATGGAGAAAATAAGTGTCTGGCAGTTATATGGCACTTCCTGTGTGCTGGGCACTAGTCTAAGAATTTTACATATATTAACTCATTTAATCCTTATACTATCCATATCAGCATGGTACTGTTAACCCCATGTCAGAGATGTGGAAACAGAAGCCAGAGGGACTAAACTTACAGGCAGCCTGGTACCTGAGCCTCATTTGTAGCCACCAAGCACTCAGTTTGTCATTTCATTAATCCCCCTGCCTTCCCAAAGAAACTAGACTTTCATAGAAGTGGAAATGCAGAGTTGTCTTCTTTCTTTCTTTACTTTTCTTTAAAAAAAAAAAAAAAAAAAATCTTTTAGAAGCTTCATTTACATTTGAACATTGGTAAAAAATGAGGAAGAGATAGTGACAGTTGATCTGTTTAATACCTTCCTTTAAAAAACAGGGAGATTAGGCAATTACAAGAAATGTTATAATTAGAGTAAATTTACTCTTTACTACATATATTAAAATGAGGGCCATAAGCTGTAAGGCTAAGTCAGACCCTCCCCACACAATAAAACATTGTTAACTGTGCTGTGGTCAGTGACAGTATACTGTTTGATCCTCCATGACTTTTTGCTTATCGGTGAAATTGGTTCTCTGATGAGCAGTTTATGTGCAGTAAATATGCCGTGTGCTCCTATAGTACTTGGGCTAACATAGGAAATTTTAATTGTGGCTTTTCTCCAGTTGCATTTGAAGAAGACAGTGGAGAGCCCTCTGGAGGATTGAAATAGTATAGTTAGTTAAACATAGGTGACCTTTTTTGGTTGACTGACAGACCTTCTTGGGTCACTGGCCCCATATCTTTCCCCTGTCAAGATTCCTCCCTGCCTCAGCCTGAATACTTAAAGCAACTGCAAAGTCTATGTGGGTAACTTTTTGAGAAAATTCCATTCTCAGAGTAGTACCTCTTTCCATCTCTTTAGCTGGTTCCAGTTTGGTCCTCAGAAGTAACTAAATATTGTCTCTATCCAGCAGGCTCATTGTTCATCTTATCTGGGCTGAACAACCCTGTGTTTCCTCAGCCATTTTTTAAATGAAGATTTTAGGTGTCTCATTCTGGTTGTGGTGATCTTGTCACTATCCTTAACAAATGATAACTCATATTTTAAGCTTTCGGTGTGTACTGTAACTAGTACAATATTTTACATACCATTTGACTCAGCTACAGTGCTTCTAGGAATTTGTTTAGATTTGGCCACAGGGATGTATATCAAGTGGATTTGTAACCAGTAGGGGATTGGTTAAATTAGGGAACATCTGTTTCATGCAGTCATTAAAATGACATGGTAGCAAGGTTATCTAATGATGATGTAGTAAATGAAAAAAAAAAAAAGCAAGTGAGAAAATAGTATGTACAGTATCATCATTTTTTTGTGGGGGGTGTAAAATAATTTAAATAAATACTATATTTGTTAGGAGAATACTATAAAAGGATATATACTAAGATCAACAGTGTTTTATCTCTGAGTGCTCAAAATAAAATCAGTTTTATTTTTTGTTTTTATGAGAAATATTTATTGACCTCCTGTTGTATGCCCGGTATGTGCTGAATGCCAGGCACTCAGTGGTGAACAGTGGCTATTACAGAGGAGGGACAAGTGCTTTGATAGATGAAGTGTCCAGGCTGCTGTGGGCACACTTTGGGACGACTGCTATGTACGAGGGGATGAAATGAGACTTTCTGGACTTCACAGTGTAGAGACTTGGAGGGCAGGAATTAGCCAGGTGAGGATGAGGGTGGAGAGCAGTGTATTCCAGCGTAAAGTGTAAAGTCCAAGATGAGAAATAGCATGTAGGACTTTGTGGAGAGGGAGGGATGCTCAAGAGATAAGGTTTATTTATTTGTAATTTTCTCCAAGAAATACATAATTTTAAACAGTGATATCTAAGATCTTGCTCTTTCAAAGAAGAGAGAATCAGGGAAGCAGTTGGAAAACAAAGCATGTCTTAGGGAGAAACAGCTAATAATCTAGCTGCTGATTGAGGCAAGGGAAAATTTTCCCAGATTGACTGGCTGGGCTGGGCATCTCTGGTGAAATAGATGAACACCAGATAGCTAATTTAATTTCTAGAAGTGCTGCTTAAATGCCTTTGCCTCCTACTACTTGTTAGAGCAAAACAAGCATGTGATTTATGTAAAAATATATGAATATTAGTTTTTATCAGAACCCTGCAGAACAGTGTAAAAGTGATGCTTCCAGCCATAGCCACGTTACAGAATAAAATTAAGAAAATCAGTATTCTTTACAAATGACTAGTCACAGTGGAAAATACTGTCTGTCAAACTTGGCATTTGCAGATAGCATTAATAAGTTGTCGTGTAACCCTTTCCCCCCAGTTACCCCAACCAAAACTGAAACAGTGATTTATATAGCAAAACACACACAAGGTGTGTGGAACAAAGATGGCCTTCATGGCCCTGAATTCTAGTGTAGGGGATTCTGAAGATGGCACATGCCATGCTATGACTGGCACTCCCCTTCCTCCCCCAAATTCTGACCATGCTCTCTGCATTTCTTGCCAGCGAGTTCTAGAGACATTGGGATGCTCTCTCATCCAGAAGCTTCTGATCCTTTCTAGGAGATGAGATTCCAACCTTGAAAATACCCAGCACCCTTTGGCCTCTGGAGGCGGCCCAGTTCTGGAAGTTGAGATTTAAACCAAGATTATTATCTTAAAATAGATCTTGATGTGCCCCCTGCCAGCATGACTTGTAAATCATTTTGTGCCAGGAAATGAGTTGACTTTGGTTTGTGGGCTGCCAATTCCAGTTCTGGGAATGTGGTCCATTTTCTGTGTCTCCTCTGGGCTGCCTGCCCACAATCTCCTGCAGGAGTCCTCATGGTGCTCTTGACATTGTGAAGGCAAGGACTGGGTTCTTCTGAAAATTCGAGATTTGTGTTCCAGTGCTACGATTCTTTACCATAGCACTTCTTTTGTGCTGTCATGGGTAGTTCCTGTCATTTCTGTAGCAACAAGCTGTTGGGTTCAGAAACTCTTCCATGTGGAGTATAGATTAGGGTAGAGGATTGATACTACCCCCATCTCACTCCTCAGGAGGGACCCCCTCTCCCTGAGTTCTCTTCGCCTGCTTTCTAACACCTTGTGGGAATCCCTAGTGTGGTGAGCCTCTCTCAGACGTGGGAGTGTAAATTTCTGGGCTGGAAAAAAAAAAGTGTGAAAACTGTAAGCAAGACTTTTCTCTCCATAGGTTAACATTGGATTTGCTTTCCTGCACAACACAGAAGCAAATCCCTTAACGCAAACCACAAATAGCATGCTGATTCAGCTTGCAAAAAAGTGACTTCTTAGTTTTCCTCTTTTACTTTTTTTAAAAGATAAAATCTACTTTTCCTTTAACTCTTCCAGACTCTGAAAGGGAGTTTGTATTGTAAACAGTTCTTTATTAAATCACTTTTAAAAATATGAAAATTGGGGGAATTTTCCACATTTGGACTAGTTCCCTGACCTATATCACTAGAGGGCGTGGCTTTGGCAGCTACTTTCCAGAAAGAATCAGTTTAACCTGGTGAGTCATCACAACTCATTCTCCCTTTTCACCTACTCTTTATTTTTTTTTTAAACAATTATAAGTCAGTTCAGATTGAAAAATAGATTTATTGTAGTAAAATTTACAAGTGCAACCATTTCAAGTATACAGCTTGATATATTTTGACGAGTCTATATACCTGGATATAACCATTCCATTAAGATGCACAACACTTCCATCGCCTCAGAAAAGTTCCCTTATGCCTCCTTGCAGTCATTCCCCCCACCTCCCCTCCCACAGTTCTGGGCCAAAACTGACCTGATTTTTAGAATTATTGCAAAACTTCATAGAAATGGAAGCACTCTTATGTCTAGGTTCTTTCACTATAAGGTTTTTTGTGATTCCTCCATGCTGTGTACCAATAGTTTGTTCCTTCCTTTTATGGCTAAATAGTCTTTTATTTTTTTTTTATCTATCCTTTTTTGTCTTTCTGTGCATATCTAAGGTTTTCTGTCTTGTCTTCTCTCAAATGGCCTGGTCCTTCCGTTATTACCTGTAGAGGCATTAAAGTAACCTTTATCTTTCACACAGACTCAAGAAACCAAGTAACTGGAGAAATGATCCAGTTAGGTCCTACTTTCATCCCTCCAGATAAGGGGGAAAAAAACAAGTAAAAATACCAACAGACCAAGTTTTGTTCTGTGGTATCAGACAGAACTGGGACTAAACACTGGAGTTCTCACTCTCAGTTTAGTGTCTTTTCCTTAAACCAGGCTGCAGTCTCCATTTCCACAAAGTATGAGAATTGTTCGTTTGTGTTACTTGTTTTGAAACTTAATTATTTTGGAAAAGAATTCAATGCAGAATATCACTGGGTTGGAAAAGAATCCAAGGCAGAATATCACTGAGTTCTGCCTTGGGCATCCGTCTCCTACCTCTTTACACACTATTCTTTTGATAGAGAGAAGTATGCTCCAGATAGTGACGGATGGAGCCTTAAGTAAACAGGAAAATGTCTAATAATCTCTGCCAACGTAATTTTAATTGATGAGAAAGTCCTATTCTATTGGGTCTGTGTGCCTGGTTGGTGCACACTGTAACTTCTCATTTTTTTTTCTCCTTGTATGAGGAAAGTGCTGTGTTGAGAACAGTGTCTTGTTTGGGGCAGTGGGGTTGCCTGGGTTTGTAATCACTAAGTGTGCCAACTCCTCCATCCAGCCCATGGAGGTTCTGTGAAAACGCTAGGAACTGGCACACAGTTCTCACTGATCTTGATTTGTACCTCCTCATCGGTGGTTTCACATTTTGAAGAGAGTCAACTTTTCTGGGAAATCTGCTGTGAAAACTGAAACGACACGTGTTGTTGGTCAAATCAAAGTGTGCAGGTCATTGGTGCTTCAGCAGAATGTGGTGTGTGCAGATGCAATGTTGGGAACCACATCTGTTAATTGGTGGGGCGATGCATGAACTCTTCAAAAACTATAATTTTCTCTGGCACTAGTTTTTTGACTTGCAAATCTGGGGAACAAGAAGTCTGAAACTAGATAATGGAAACATTCCCTGGCTGATGTATAGGAACTTGTCGACTTAATTGCATCTTGCGAACTAATTATTAGAAAGTTAGTCTCTTCCCACTTGGAATTTTTCAGACAAAGCAGTACCTCAAATACATTCGTCATCTAAACTTTTCTCCTAATGCAGACTGAGACCTGCACTGGTCCTAGTAGGGTGGGAATTGGTAATTACTTTTGTTTGTCTTTTCCCAGATGCCTTCAAGGGTCTGCTGGCAACAAGCCGTTGGGCTCAGAAACTCATGGAGGCACCACTTTTCGTTTTCTTCTTTATTATCTTTTTTGGGGAGAAAAGACTGCATTTGGGCCCAAAATCTAGCCAAGACAAGTCATTTTAATTAAGGATAGCAGTTATTCAGGCGATACTTATTCATATGCGAAGACACTTGCGAGGCTTCTGGAGGTCAGGGATCCAAGGACCATGCTTAAGGACCAGGTAGTGAACGGCAAGGCTGGACTGGAATTTCAGTCTTTATCTCTCCCTTAGGGTTGCTGTGGCTCCCTGCATGGCCAGCGTTAGGTTTCTCCCACCCATGTTGCTCTCCTGTGTTATTCTATCACATTGCACTTTATTTCTAGCATTCACCACTAACTACTCCAAACACCTTATTTGTTATACTTGTTTTGAGTTTCTCCACTGGGATGTAAACTCCATGAAAGCAGATTTTTTTGTTGTGGCTCACAGATTTTCCTTGAGCACCTGAAACAGTGCCTGACAGTTGGTAGTTCATATTCGTTGAAGGGGTGGGGTAAATGAATAAACAGTACTTGACATTCACTATAGTTCATATTTTGACTTCTGGCAGGGCTTTTATTCAATAAATGATATTGAGTGCTAAGTAAAAATCACACGTTAGATTTAACTCATAGTTTGGTGCTTGTGTGTTGAGGGTGATGGCCCCCTAGGAATACAGTTGAGGCCCCTTGGAGAGGCAGGAAAGAGGAAATGTGAATTTACAAAAATGGCAAGGGGAATCCATGGAACACAGCTGTCAGAAGTAAAAGTTTGGGGACTGTGAGGTGAATTGGCAGTAAAAATTCATGAATTATTATTCATGACGTTTCCCCTTTTGGTTTCTAGACCATTTTGGTAAAACAAAAAAATGTACATCCCTGGCCTGGTTTGTTTGGTCCTGGCTGCCACTATAAAGGCCTTTCACAAGAAACAGAAGAAAGACTGGCATGCTTGTCCAAAAATTATCACATACATCCATTCTGTCAGAAGAGTTTAGATGGATTTTTAATAATGAACATTTCTTCTTTCTTTAAGCCGCTAGCTAGTGGATAGTCTGTAGGACTACACATGTTCTGAACCAGAGCATTGGTCCCTTGGAATGGTATTTAATGGACTCCATTATGGGAGACTTAGCAAAGTTCATGCCTCACTTTTCCCCAGAGATATCATTTGTCCTATGACAGGGTCATAAGAATGACCGTGTGACTTGGTGCCTCATCGTGAAGAATTTCGGTTTCAAGCATAACTCTGATCTTTAGCATGGGAAGCATAGTGAGTCAGTAAACCCTGGAGTGAAGAGTGATATCTAGTGTTTTGACCCATACCACTCGTTTATTTAGGAGCTGCAATGTGTCTATAGAGTGCAACTGGAAAACCTAATAATTAGTTTGGGATATGGCCAAACAAGCGGAGCGTCCTCAGCTGCTTCACGTTACTTCTAGGCTGCAGGTCCCCATTAATGGTGGTAGTCTTGAGTTACTGGAGAAATGAGTTTGTGCCCAGTTCTTTCTTCATGTCTAATTCGGTTTGAATTTCCAGTTTAATACTGTAACCAGAATTGAGAAAGTGCTGTAATGAAGCAAGTCTTGTGGTGTGTGCCAGATGGGCCCAGTGTGCTGTCAGATATATTCTGTACCTGCTATTACTGGTTTTTGAAATATGATTTTTTTGTGTGTTTCCTAGATCTATGAAAGAAGAAAATGATACTTTTTAAATTAATCACCTTTCTGTCTTCAGATTGATTCCCCAGTGACTTGAGGACATGCTGGAGCCAGGATTAGAACATAGCTCATTTATAGGGGTCTTGCTTTTTTTTTTCAGTTCCATTCTATACATGTTAATTGTTAAATAGTTTCTCAACTAATAGTACAGGTATGACTGAGGTGGGGGCCTATACAAGTTTCGATTCTTAAAAGGGAGCTGCTTACTCGAAAAGATATATGAAATACAGATTCTGTTGTTCAGCAGAGGTCACTAGTTAGGAATGTTTTATTATAAAGATTTCTTCTTTCATAATTTTGAGGTTTGTTGCTGAGGATGGTAGAACTTCTTAGGCTTTGTACTACTTAAAAGTGAAGACATTTTGGACTATTTTTGCCAGTAACAGTAGTGATATCACAGAAAAAAGGAGAGCCATCTTTATTTCCTCTTTTCACATAATAGGAGATAGTTACCAGTGCTAACAGAGAAGCACCACGTATTTTAGACTTTGCCGTGTCTGTGGGCAAGCTGACAGAGAAAGAGAGAGAGAATACTGATGAGAGTGAGCTGTGTTGTGGAGCCTTTCTTTCAGACTAGCACTCTGAGTGAATTTGGAGTGAATCCATAGGTCACAATAGGATAATTGCTATTACTTGAAATCAGTGAATCTCCTAGTTGGAGACTGCAGAGAATGAAGAATTCCCCTCACTGTAAAGTCTGTCCTTCCCTCTCTCCCATCAGTCCATCCATCCGTCCATCATCACTTTTAGAAAGTCATCAGTCTCTTTAAAGAGCACAGCTATTGTTCAATCTTTAAGAGACCTTTGAAGCAGTGTAATTTGGTTAAGAGATGGCTTGAGCCAGACACTCTGGGTTCGAATCTCAGGTTTGCCTTTAGTCGAATGACCTTGCACAAGTCACTTAGCCTGTCAGTGCTTAAGTTTCCTCATGTGTAAAACGGAGATAATAGTAGAGCCTTTGACTTAAGATTGTTGTGGGGTTTAAATGATTGTATGTCAGGTCTAGCATGAGTCCCTGTAGATCCTCTTAAGTATTAGTGGTAGTGATTTTATATTTCCTTCTCCTGCCAGCTATTTATAATCAGAAATGCTATGTTATTATAGCATTTAACTTGATTCTATCAATTTAGTAATCGAATTTTTTAGTCAGAAATAATTTGTTCCCATCCCCCTGTGAAACCCCCTAGAGAAAGGGGAAGAAACAGCTCTTAGAACCAGTTCAGAAATAATCTATCTGTAAAACATAAAAACATTAACATATCAGTTTTTTTTTTCCTCTTTCACTTGCAAATGCAAGTCTCTACTGAGGTGATTATGGTTTGGTGTAACTTTGGGAGTCATTTAAAGGTGATGCATGGATTTGCAGGTAAATACAGACTTTTGTTTGAAATCTGAGCTATTCAGCAAACATTGCACTGAGTAATTTCCCCCAAAACTCCCTAGGAAAATTTTTACCTTTTACTTAGTAAACCTGGTGGTGTTTTTGCTTCTTGAAATTAAATTTTGCATTGCTTACAAGATTAGTAAAGATATTTTTCCAAAGGTACCAACCCGATTGCTTTTTTTGTGTAACCAGTGGGCCCAGAATCCCAACCGGAACATGCCCTCTGAGTCCCTGAGGTGTCGGCTTGGAATGTATTTTTTGGGTTTTAGTTTGAATTAGTTTCTCTTATTGAGTTTCAAATCTGAGGAAATGCCATGGCTGCCTGGGTATTTGCTCTAGGCAAATACCCTTTCCCCTTCATCCCCAGGGTAGGTGTGCCCTTGGGTTGGGGGACATTTATCTCCTTCAGAACACTACACAAAGCTAGGGTCTGCAGAGCTGGCTGAGGCCCCAAGAGTAGGGAGGTGAGATGGTCCTTGTCAGAGGTTTATTTTCAATACCAGTCCTGCTCCCACAAAATGTGTGGTTTTAGGCCTCCCATCTCCTGCCATGTTTACTGCTCGTAGGGCAGATGAGGTGAGAAAGCACGGGGGGAGGCAGAGGCAAGTCAGTTTTCTCTGGCACTGAAATTTGGTGATATTCCTGGGCATTGAGTACACCCCCCAAAGTGAACATGATGATGGTGAGAATAAGGATTACAGAAACAGCTCTTGCTCTGCCTTTTCGTTTGCAAAGTAAAAGCTGAAGTCCAGGGCCAGCCTGAGTGACAAATGGATTATATAGCCAGCATTTTTGGTTTAAAAGGTGAGTGGAGAAATCAAGGTTAACTGGAGTTGTGCCCTGGCACTGCTGTTCCTGTTGGGGTTGTACTCACCACAGTTGGCATATTCTTCGAGAAGAGGCATGCTGATGTCTGCAGGAAAATATGCAGAATTTTGTGGTAGGATATCTGGGACTTTTACATATCTAGCAAGAACTTTTGTGAGTTTCTAGATTTTGTTGTTACCACCTGTCTATAAGGAGAGAAACTTGATTTGCAGCACTCTAGCTGCACAGTTGCTGGGAAAAAGAGGCTGGGATCCACACGCCCCTTGAAGAGCTTGTCCTGACGTTTACCAGAGGCAACTCCCCCACCCCTCTTTAAGGCATCCCAGAAGAGTGTCATCTGGGGCAGGCCTGATTCACTGGTATGACTGTGCCAGGGCCAGCCTGCCTCATTAGAAAATGTTTTCTGGAGCGGAGACAACGAGGGATGGGAAAGGTAACAAGAACCTCTTTGGATTCCCGGATTGCTCAGGATGTTATAAACAGTAAGTGCTGCCTTTGATCTTAGAGGGTGGTGTGGGGTGGGCCAGAGAAGGATGGTGGTTATTGAGAAGAGAGCTGGAGCCAGACAACCCTAATGGCTTGTCCAAACGCTTCTGTGAATCCCGGTGGCAGAAAGCTCTCTACTTGCCACTAATTTCTGTTTTCTTTGCTGTGGTTGGCTTTATTAAAAGGGCATAAGGAAGCAGCCTAGACATTCACTTCCAATCAGTTTTCTGAGCTAAGAAGGGGGAAAAAGAAATCAGGTCTTCGGTGATTTCAGAGACACGATGACTGGCTTCATGGCTTATTCACTTTATTGGAGGAGGGAGACGCACATATGCTGTATATATGTCATCTATGTGGAATGTTATAAATCATCAAAGAGATTCACGAGACACAAACACAGATGTTTCCTTGTTTGGAAATCTGGGACCAATGAGGGGCTGCTGCCTTAAACATAGTTACAAGGATGGCTCTGACAGTCATTGTATCATGTGTAACCTTTTCCTCTACATGGTTCTGCACTGGCCATTATGTGTGTGAGTGAGATGGACCTCCCTGCCTTTGGTTTCTAAAACCAAACTGGAAAATGGGATGTGTGACTTGAGAGAATAGCAGGAAAAGTTTGAGTATGGCCCTTTAACTTTCTATGGGGAAAAACCACCTAATTAGTGATGGCAAATGATGTAAATTTGATGCAATAATCAAGCTTCTTGCTCCACTGTATCATTTACCTTTTGATTTCAGAGAAGTTCAGCCCTGTGACTCTTCCCTTATTTTGAACTGGAGCTAAGCTATGAGATATTTCAGTCACACCCTAGTTAGGGAGTGTATCTAGGTAAATACAAGTTGGTACTGTAATTTCAAACAGACACAGCTATAATATTAGAACTTGGTTAATTTGACCTCACCAGCTTCATCTATTGTCACAGTTTGTTTTTTAGTATGTTTCAAAAAAAAAAAAAAAAGTTAAACCTTTGTTGTCACCCAGTTTTTAGCATGATTCACTGGTGGTTTCTGATTTTGTGTGTATCAGTAGACAAAAGCTGACTGGAAGAAACTTGACTGTGGTTGGAGAGGCTTGTGAAGAGAATGGAAAACGCATTGGTGTTTTAATTTCCCCCACAATTCCAGTGACTAATATTTAATTAAGATGCAGGTAAAATCTTCGTTATGAACCAGCAATCCAAGTTAGGTTAACTCTTCTGCTTCTACCATGACTGTTTTAGAAGGAGAGAGGAAAGCCTTGAATTTATTAGGCTGCTCAGAGAATGTTTTGGTGAAAATGGAAAAAATATACTTTTAAGTAACTCAGTGATTGTACTCATATACTAATTTAAAGTAGATTGGTATCTT
The DNA here is from genome assembly GCF_000151845.1 of Pteropus vampyrus. Taxonomy (NCBI): domain Eukaryota; kingdom Metazoa; phylum Chordata; class Mammalia; order Chiroptera; family Pteropodidae; genus Pteropus; species Pteropus vampyrus. The sequence goes on along the minus strand of NW_011888861.1, from coordinate 4,803,145 downwards.
GGGGTGTCTGTCGTGTCAGTGGGTTGAAGTAGGTGAAATGTTGACTGTTCATTACCAAAAGGCTATATAAATGTGATTTGGAGGTTGTTTTGAAACCTACTGTACTTTAAACTCATCTGGTATTCATTACAATGCAGTTCCTAAACAAGATGAAATTGTATAGCTAATGACATAAAATGTTTTTTCCTTATCTAATCAGGAATCTTGAGCTGCTAGATTAGATGTTATTCAGAATGGATGATATAGGAAATAATTACTATATTTCATTTGTGGAATTAATCATATGGCCTCTAACTTATATATATTACATATGAAAGTAAAACCAGTAAAGAACAATTTATAATTTTAGCCAGTGGCACACATGAATATGATATTGTTTGTTTTTTTACTCTGCATATGAAATATGATCTGCAGTTTAGAATAACTGGTATTATTGATGCATTTGCCCATCTCGTTTGCAGAATTTTATAAAATTGTAGTATGTTAATTTGGAGAGGGGCGACAGTATATCATAGTGAATAACATTCATTCAAATACTTATTGTACAGGTATATTTTGGGACTGGTTGCATGCTGTGAGTAGATTAAAAATTCCAGAAACTTACAAAATACTTTTGAGAAGAAAATTCCTAGATCTCTTAAAAAATTCGAGTTTAGTTTTTGAATGTACCAATTATATAAGATTTGTGCCTGTGATAAGGGCATGCCATATTTTACCTCAAGGAGAGGGGACTTATCTATTTCATAACTTGTCAGCAGAAAATACATTTTCTTCAGCATTTTATATGACTACTCCTTGTATTTATAAACTAATTGCTGCACTCTTCTTTGGGTCATCAGCTAAGCAGATACTTTCCTTGAAGATGTGAGAAGTTAATAGTAAAGGGTGAGTTGGAATAGCACTCTAATTTTATAGAAGGAAAGGTTCTTAGCTATTAAAATTGGTGTATATGGATTGATAAGAAGGTGGGAAATCTTCATAGTTCTTCTGATTGGTACAATGAAAAACATGAAAATGTAATTTCAGACTTACCAAGAAGTATATACAATAATATGACCACTTGTTGGACTCTAGTTTTCAAGGGACAATAAGAACAAGGGGAAGGTGTGCGGGCCCCTGTGGTCTGATCCTATACCTGCTTAAAGAAGAGGATGCTCAAAGATAAGAGCTACTCTCTAGACTAATTCAGTATTGATTTGCAAAAGCCTACAAAATGTTTAACCACCCAGTGTATTTTGCCCTGTGTCTAAGAAGATCTGGACAAATGCCCGGCTGTGTGCTTTTTGAATAACATTCCTCACTTTTTCAATCCTTTCCGTTTCTGCAGAATTGGAGATACTAAATAATGGCACCTACCTTGTAAGGATTAAGTGAGTTTGAATCCCTTGAGAAATGCTTAGAATAGTGCCTGGTATATATTTTAAGTTTTTTGGAACTTAAGAATGATTTCTAGGATATGTCTAAACCCAAATCCAGGCCCATATTTTCAGCCAGCATCTGCATTAAGCCACTGGCTCAACTAGAATTACTTTCTCTTCGTCATTTATATATTAAAAAAAAATAATAATAATTAAAAAAAAATAACTTGATGATTCTTTGTATGAAGTATCTGTAATATAGGGGGTTGTGGCAGGGGGATGACTTTAGGATAGAGAAGGAAAGATGATTCCCTGGCTACTTCCAGATTACGTCTTCAGACAAAATACAACTTTCTTCCCCCTCTGAATTCCAGAATACCAGACATAACCATAATATAAACAGAACAGCATACTCTTAAACCAAAGAGAAAAATTTCAAACTGTTCTGAATTATCTGGTTCATTTGAGATTGGACTGTGTGCCATGTGGTCGTAGTGGCAGGCTCATTCTAGAGATGCAGTTCACTTCAATGGTAAGTAAGCAAGTACCAGGACAGAAGGTTATTTTTCCGCACAGCATAGTGGTTATAGGTTTTCCAACAATCATTTTGGGTTTTTTCTGTTCTGCTCCCCAGGGCTGTGGTAAGGAACCTCGTAGATCTGTGTGGGTGGTGGGCTTTTGCTTGCATCCTGGTTTTCCAAATACATTTCTCCTGGGTTGCTTTCTGCATCCACTAAGCATATATGAATTGTGGTGGAGTAGCTATCTCTCGTTCTTTGCTTTTCCTTTCTTATCAGAGGAATGATGAGCTCTGGGGTGTTCGTGTGTGTATTCTAGTGACTCACCTTAGCTGAACTTGGGCGCGTACAGCACTAAGGAATTCTCATCTTCTCAGCTGACTCAATAGCTTTTATAGATCTGTGGGTGACTCTCCTACCCCTGAAGAGCAAATCCAGGGGAAGACTTTCCATCAAATACTTTGCCTTTCCCTCATTTGTGCCGCTTTTTTGAGATCATGCTTTGTCCTGCACATTAGTGCTCGAAGTTACTTCAAATGTGAAGGGAGCTACGGGCCACATGTGAGCTTGTGAAGTGTGCCTCGTCTGAATAATAATGTGAAATGTACACTGAATCTCCACGACTCAGTAATATGGAGAATAAAGCTAAATAACTTGTTTTATATTGTTCACATGTTTAAATGATAATATTTTGGATATATTTGAGTTAAATAAAACATGTTATCAAAATCTCACCTGGTTTAACAGTTTGTTTCATAATTTAAAATTATTTGTGTCTTGTGTTATATTCACAGAGTTGGACAACACTGTTCTATTGTGTGCAAGGATCTTGGGGCATGTCTGTGGCATTATGCCCTGAGTATAAAGTGGACTTATACTGAAGTATAGTTAGCATGCAGTAAAAGTCACCTGTTTTAGGTGTACAGTTCTATAAAGTTTGATAAATGCATACAGTCATATAACCCATTACAGTCAAACCTAAAACTCCTTTGTTGTTAACCCTTTCGACAACCACTGATCTCTTCCCTAGATTTTCTATGACTTTTCTAGAATGTTTTAAATGGAATCTTAAAGTATTTAGCTTTTTGAGTATAGTTTCTTAATGTATTTGAGATTCATCCATGTTCATATTAGAGGTTCATTCCTTTTTATTGTTGCTAAGTGGTATTCTGTTGTACGATGTGCTGCTGTTTCTCTTTCTGTTCATCAGTTCATGGACGTTTGGTTGTTTCCAGTTTTTGGCAGTTATTAATAGAGCTGTAAATAGGTTTTTGCAAGTTTAATGGCATTCATTGCTAGACACTTTTTGCTAGTTAGTGTACATTTAACTTAATAAGAAAATGCCAATCTTTTCCCGAGTGACTGTATTCTTGCATTCTACAAGTCATGTATGAGGGTTCAGTTTTCTCTTGAAGGGTTCCTTTCTGTATTTGGTAGGTCAGCTTTTTATTTCTAGCCATTTTAATCGGTATGTATTTAATTCGTATATCCCTAGTGACAATAATATTGTCACGCTTCTTTTCATACATTTATTTGCCTTTTTTTGAATTGGGTTGTTATTATCTAGAGTTTTTTTTTTTTTTTTTAATGTATGTATTGTGGATACCAGTCTATTATTAGAGACATGTTTTGCACACATGTTCTTTATTTCCTGTATCAGTTTGCTTAGGGTTGCTGTAACAAAGTACCACAGACTGGGTGGCTTAAATAATAGCAATTTATTTTCTCACAATTCTGGAGGCCAGAAATCTGAATTCTGTTTTAGTTTCTTCGGAGGCCTGCCTCCTTGGCTTTGGTCATCTCCCTGCATATCACATACTCTTTCCTTTGTACATGTCCAGATTTCCTCCTCTTGTAAGGACAGCAGTCATATTGTTGTCGGCCACACCCTAATGAACTCATTTTATACTAACCACCTTTTTTTTTTTTTTTTTTAACCGCCTACTGCACCCGGTATTTCTAGGTGGTCTCCCATCCAAATATTAACCAAGCCCAACTCTGCTTAGCTTCCGAGATAGACGAGATCGGGCACGTTCAGGATGGCATGGCTGTAGTAACCACCTCTTTAAATACCCTGTTTCCACTTAATGTCACATTCTGAGGAACTGCGGGCTTAGGCCAATTGCATTTTGAAGGAGAGAGTGGTTACAACTTAGGCTATAACAATTCCTAACATTGTCTTTTGTAGAACAGAACCATTTTTATTTGGATGAAGCTCATTTTATTTTTATCATTCATCCTTTTTGTGTTGTAAGAAATCTTTGTATAGCCAAAGATCACAGGATTATCTCCTATGTTTCCTACAGGAGTTTAATAATTATTTTTACATTTAGACAGTGACCACTTTTGGAGTTAAATTTTTGTTTGGTGCAAAGTATGGGTCAAGGCGATTTTTAAAAAATGAATGCCCTTTTATGAATGCCCTTTTATTTTCGATTTTAAGCTCTAAAAGTAATCCATGCCCGTTGACAAAGAATTTCAACAGCACGGAAGGGAATAAAATAATAAATTCTCCCCTTTGTCTCGTCTCTCTCTCTCTCTAGAGGAAATCCTTTCAAAGTTTTTTCTCTGAATTTGTATGTGTGTATAATTTTATTTTCTTTCTGTGAAAATGAGAACCATACCAGAATTTTGAAACTTGCTTTTTTTCACTTAATTTACAGATGGCCTCTGGTCTGTTTGGTTAAGTTCCAAAAAGTTATGTATGATATAAGCACCTAAGGGCCTACTGCAGGTAGCCCCCATATGGGGGGCCATTGCTGATAGTCTGGTGCTGTTTGGAGGGGTGCCTATATTTTCACTTCAAAAATTCTTAACTTGAAAGCTTGTAAGGAAAGGGGCTTGTATATCATAGATATCTTTTGTGCCTATGTATAGCTTGACTTAGTTTTTCTATGGTTGCTGTAGTCTATGGTTTGTAGGTATTGTACTTTGAAAAAAACAAAAAACAATTTACTATCAATATCAGGCTTCCATTTTCTGTCATTGAACATTCTCACAAATTGTGTCTGCTTGTGTCTCTGTTGTCAATAGATGTTTTGAGGCTGGATGTTTTAAGCAGAAGTTGCAGAGTTCACTTACTCCTCTAGATTCTGGCCTCTAAGACTCTGTCCTTGCCCCTGTACACTGTTTTGTCTCCTGAAAAGTTAGGTTCTTTCCTATTTAATCAGCAAGCTCCACACCTTCACTTGATGCTTTTTTACATGCTGTTTTTCTTTACAAAGACATTTAGAATCTATGCCTTTTACCCAAGCACAGTGTTTCTTTAAGCTTTGATTTTGATCTCCACCAAGAATTTTTGAATTGAGACCCAGTGTTTGTACACACACACACACACACACACACACGAAACAAATTTCATTAAAACTTAGCCTTAGTATCATTGACATACTCTGATCTGCCCAATTTTATTTTTCTATTTCATTTCAAAGAAAAATGCTTGTCAGGAGAGACCCAGTATATTGATTTCCTATTAGGGATCAACACTGTAGAAAAGAGTGCCTCTCGGATATTCACAGCTCGTCTTGGATTTCTACATGTGAATGGTAAAAGGCACTTTATACCAGTCACTACCACATGGTGGTCCATATAGTAGTGCTGTGTGTGGGAGGGTGTTTAGGGAAGGGGGATACATGTTCTTTTCGCCAACTCTGGGCACTTAAATAATGTGCCTCATTTCGCTTCATAACAAAGAGGACTAGAGAGAGAGGTTCCTTACCGGGTCAGATGTTAGGGAAATTTTGCCATATCCTACATATTATTCCTCTCGGTCTCGATGATTTTCACTCAGGGATCGCTTTGTTTCTCAGAGTCTCTTTTATGGGAGTTTGCAGGGTAAAAAGTATTATCATAGTAATACCAATACATCGTTTTCCTTTTTACTCTCATTTTCTCCGCGGTGTGTAGTGGGGTTTTCCATACACTCCATGACGAGTGATAGTATAATAGATTGAATTCAGTTATGAGAATCCAGCTGACTTCTTTTAAGCCAGACATTAAATTTGCAAAAGTAGAAAACATGGTTACACTTTTAGCTACATTTTATTTTGGAAAATATAATTTTCATAAGAACCTTACTATGTTAACATGTACTGTTTTTGTTATTTTCTAAACGAATTACTATATTAAAATTTTCTTAGTTTTTAGTATTGTGAGTGTGTGTGTGTGTGTGTGTGTGTGTGTCTGTCTATCTATCTATCTATCTATCTATCTATATATATCATTAAACACCAGCTCTCTTGGGTCCTCAATAATTTTTCAATGTTCAAAGAGACCTTTAGATCAAACAGTTTGAGAATTGTTGCTCTACCTACTTGTAGGGAATTGCAAACATATGCAGAAGTAGTGAAGATAATATACTACCAACACACCCATCTCCCAGCTCCAGTATCCAATTCATGGTCAATTTCATTTCATTTATACCTCTACTTCCTCTCCTTAGATTGTAGTAGAACAAATTTCAAACATCATATTTAATGCAGTTATTATTTAGTAATTTTTGTTATTCTTTAAAAGATGAGTTTTCTATTTAAAGAAAATATGATAGCAATAGCGTATGTTTTAAATATCAAAAACTAGTTAGAGTTCAGATTTCTCCTACTGTCTTATTTTTTTTAAAGGTTGATTTAAAATAAGGTCCATACTTTGAGATTGGTTGATTAAAGCCATGCTTTTTACTAATCTAACAGCCCTATCCCTGCCCCTGCAATTTGTAATTTACGGAAGAAAGGAGGTCATTCATTTGTCCTAAGGGGCACAACTTGGACTGTGCAGGTGTGTGGGCTGATATGCAGCAGTATTGGGGACATATATGAAACACTGTTGACAGGGTTTTGCTTTGAAGGTAGATCATCCTTGGTTATTTTCATATCATAGCCTCTACTCCATTGCGTGCACATTTTTGTATTTCAGTCCCTCACCTGCACTTTTTCAGGAGTGCCAATCTGTGTGTAGTGTTCAGTTGATATCTGGAAACTTCTGCAAGATCCTTAACTCCTTGATTCTGTGAGTGACTTTGAACATGGGTATACAGCGTGATTGAGAATGTGGGAATGTGAAATCATAATTGCCTCAGAAATGCACATTTAATGATGCCTGAGGGTGAGTTCTGACATGAGATCTTAGGTAGATATAAATGGGAGTGAGACGGCCACCCCTTCCATGACCTGCAGTGCTTCTGGGGTGCTTGGGAACTCGCCTGGGGAGGAAAAAGAGGCCTAGGAGTGAGAGGAGAGGATCAAGCCCTCATGAAGCCAGTGGAAGCATCTTATATAAACAAGCCTCTGTGGGATCGTAGAATTTTGGTTCTAGGGCAGGTTTTACAAAAATCAGGAGAATGAGACTGCAGAAGAACAGGGTGCAAATGAAGTCTCTACACTTTTATTTTCACATTCTCATCCTTCATGATTCAATGGCTCATTTTCTTTGCGAAGCTCCTCCCCCCCACTCTCCGTTAGATTCATTCTCTATGTTTATGTCATTTTTATGTTACTTGTTGATATTTCTGTTACAAACATAAATCACACAAGATCTAATTTGTTTTCAGAGTTGTCTTTCCCTTCTTGTGCTGCCCTACGTGGTTCCCTTTGATCCATTCTGTTAGCGGATTATTGGTGAATGTTTACCACAGGCCCAGCATGGTGTTAACCTAATGAAAGAATTACCTGGAATAAGAGTTCATGAAGGGAAAATACCTGGAAGCGAGGTGCAAGGGTCAGCCTCCTGAAACGCCCCAGGGAGGGCTTTTTAGCATGACATGGGCCCTCAGAGAAGCAAAAACCATGCCCACAGAGGCCCCTGTGTGAAGTTCAGGTTGCTCACAGAACTTGCATCAGAATCTTCAAACTCGTCAAGGCTCTTCAGTGATCATACCTTCGTAGCTACTATTTATTGAACATCTACTACTCTGTACCAGGCACTCTGTGAGATGTGCTTCACATCCAGCTGCTTTCAGGTAGCTGTTTCTTCTGCCCTGCTACCTTCTTTCTGTAGGAATTGGGCAAGTTACTTGAAGAAATGCTGTAAATTGAGTTTAATAGTAAAACTTATTATTTAGCATCATTGGAAGGATGAAACGATTATACATATACAGTGATTAGAACATTAGCTAAAATTTACTGACTGCTTACTCCTCTTTTACAGAAGAGGGATTTGATGTTCAAAAATGTTCATTGAAGTTGTCCAATGTAACATTATCTAGTCAGTGCTAAGGCCAGGACTGGAATGTCTTACTCTAAACTTCAGAACATACACACAGTATACAGTCACAGTGTGACCTCAAAGCAAGAGATTTGAAGGGCCAAGAAACTCCTTTCCCCATAATGACTTTATTTACAACACTGCAGCATGTGTTCTGTGGCATGCGGGCTTTTGCTGCCGAAAGATGATGCATCCGGTGTACAGTGTTGTAAAGGGCTATCCACTAGATCTACAGCTTAGGAGGCCCTAGTCTTGTGAGGGTGGACTGAAGGCCCACCCTTGTTCAAGCAGCTGGTGCACAAGTGGCCAGCAGTGAAAGCCAGAGAAGTGACAGCTAGGCCTCCAAATGGAAAACCCTCAAAATGGGCTTTTTCCTGAGTTCTCATCTTTCCCTTGGGACCAGATGAGTATGTGAACATTGGCTCAAGGGAGAAAGCTAGGTCGGAAATAGAATTTAGGAACCCCAGAGAAACAGTCTCTGTATTGGTGCTTGAATTTAATGAGGCAGAAACAAATGTCCGTTTAATATGTTGCATTATTTTGGTATCCCCTTAGCCTTGCAGTTCCCTCTTTCATTATCATCTTCACATCCCCTGGGACTGTGGCTTGCACATCTCCTCTTCTGGTTTGATGAATCCTGCTAGGAGTGGAGAGGGGAGGGGAGGAGACTGGGATAGCGGGTCAGAGGGATGGGTCTGGGGAAGTCAGCTGCTGCCAAAGCACCTCCCAGTAGGGCGCATAGGAAGAGTTTGATAACCTGCTGGGATCTAACAGAAGTTTTAACATGATTGTGGTGATGTGCTGAAATGAACTCCCTGTAATTCTGCCTCTTCACTCGTGGCAGGCTTGCTGTAAACAGGGTGTGTGTGTGCGCGCGTGCGCGCAGAACATACTGGACAGTCTGATGGTCTCTCTTGCTGTTCCCATCTCCATTTGAGGCTGCACAGATTAGTCTCCCTTTCATGAACAAGAGCATCCATCTTTAATATAAGGTTAAACCACTCAAACTCTTGTCTAGCTGGTAAAGGCCAGGCAGCCATTTGGATACTGTCTTCCCATTTTAAGACTGAGGTCAGACTTATGCAGTGTTTGCAGAATTTCTGTGTTTTGTTTTATGATGTTGTCTTCTTTTGTCCACCCATGAAATACTTTTATCCTTCTTGGGGGAAGAAAATAACAAACATCCTGTGCTAAATTGCAAGTTTGTTTGTTTGTTTGTTTTTCTTTTTCTCTCTCTTTTTAATATCTTTGTAGAATAGTGGTGGTGGTTTGTGTTGTTTCATAGTTCTAGTGATTTGAACATTTTACCTCGTATAATTGTTTATGTACAGCTCAGCAATGATCAGTGAAATAGGTGTTTAGCAGCATCTTGCCCTCATTTAATTTTTATTGCGTTTTTGGGTTTGCTGTAATTAAACCTGACATTCATTTAAGGAATAAGTTGTGATTTCTTTGGTCAAGACCTAGGGAAAATGACATGTGTTTGCTCTGGAAGTGAATTCTGGTGAGAACCTTTGTATCTCCCTTTCCCCTGCTCCCGCCACCACCCCCCCCTTTTTTTTTTATTTCACGAGTGAGACTGTAACTTTAAAAAGAAACTGTAGGAGCTGTTCCCCAGGTTATTCACAAAATGAGTCTTTGTCTGCTTTTTCATTCACCATCTGGTTACAAAGCTAAATTGGAATCGTCCTTGTTTTAATTATTTTCTACTTGTGTGGCCAGGAGGTTATTTGGTCTGGTGAGGTTACACTATAAGCTCGCGTTCTCATTAATACCACCGTGTCCACATCCTGCACCAGCACTGGAATGGTTAAGTTGATCCACTTGTGTGGCCAGCGCTTGATACAACACAGTGGTCACGAAAAATTACCAGAGGAAATGTGGTGTCAGTGTGTGGGTTTTTCTTCTTTTTCTTTATTTAAATCTCCAATAATATTAATTAAGTACATTTTTCTTCCAACAAAAATATGAATATAAATGGCTCAGTTTTACAAATCTTAGATTAGTGTATGGTGTTATTAAAGAAACAGTGGGTATTTTAAAAAATTGGTAAAATAAGAAAGTATTCAAAACACATTTTAAACACTCCACACTCCACAACATGAATAATGGAAATTGCGTAGTCAGGAACTTCTCTTGGTGAATCAGCCAAAAGATGTAATGCATTGCAAAGAAGTATTGTTTAATACCAGGAAAGTGGTAATCATCAAAAGATGTCTTAAAGTTTTTTTTCTTTCTTTCTTTCTTTTTTTTAAATCTTCCCTCAATTCTCCACTTTCCTGCTTCGGAGGACCACATACTTCAAAGCTTGTCAGGGTTTTAGCAGGTGACTTTATTCAAGTTCTGTGAAATATTAGGTATTGTAATTAAGTAATTGTTTCTTGAGATAGTCTGTTGAGTGCTTACATATTCACTTACATATTTATTATAGGTAATGAAACTTACATATTCATTGTCTTGTGAAATCAATAGTAGTTCTGAAACACATTATCCTCCCCACTCCCCATTTATAAAGCAAAAGAAATGTGTAGGCTAATACTGGGAAAGCAAAGCAGAAAAAGTGTCCCCCCATCCCCCAACATACCTAGAGCTCTCCATTTGAGCAAGAGTTTATGAAGATTTTATGAAATACCCTAGATTTGGGAGCATACCTCCTAAGATAAAGCATTATAACTGTATGTACTGGCATAGGAGCCAGTGACTGAAAAATTTGAAAGGCTGGTAAAAAGAAGTACTTTAAAACTAAAATCTAGTAGCTCTAACTTAGGCAGCCATACATCAGACTATAGAAAGAGGAAGAAGGTAAGAGAATTAAAGTGGGCTAGGAAAAAATGCCTCCAAAGAATGATGAGAATATTCATGTGAAACTAATTTATTGATATTTTACAGGAGAGGTTCAAATGGTTATTTTAGTTAAAATAGCAATTTGCCTCATGAGTTTAATTTTTAAGATATCTGAAAAGTAATTGCAGCTCAAACTTGTCACACAGTTCTCTTATTAATGAATTAAAACACATTGTGTAATAGTGTTAACAATAAAAAAACTCAAGTTCAAGCCAAATATTTATTCTGTTTTCATTTCATTGAACAGGCAGATCTTATGTGGAAGGAACAAAATTTAACCCATGACATCCCCATACTTCTTATGTGGAAGGAGCAAAAATTAACCCGTAACATCCCCATACTTCTAAAGGAATATTTGTTATAGTGACAGAACCCTGTACTAAGCTCTAGGAGAAGGGACTGTGGTGTTTAGGAGGAGGTTTTGGCTCGCTGCCTTGGTAGATTCCTGTTAGGTAGGTACCATCGGTCCCCTTGGTTTTCTGCCCGTCTGATAGGCCTTTCACATTGTGGCTGGGCTTGAGGGTTTCGCTTGTTTAGATCCCGCAGAGTTGGGAAATGCAACAGTCCTTTGTGTGGGTTTCCCTGAAAAACAAATCTAATTTGGGGAAATAGTTTTCAAAACGTAACATTCTTGTCTTTTTACACACACACACATTTAAAAAAATAACAGCTTTTTTGAGATGTAATCATATACCATAAAATTCACGCCTTGAAAGATATAATTTAGTGGTTTTTAGTATATTCGCAGTTATACAACCATCACCGCTGTCTTATTTCAGAATATTTTCACCACCCTTAAAGGAAACCCTATACTCATTAGCAGTCACTTCTCATTTGCTGCCTCCTCACCAGGATTTGGCAATCACTGATGTCCTTTCTTTTGCTATGGATTCGTCTATTCTGGACATTTCATGTAACTGGAGTCACACAATATGTAGCCTTTTGTGTCTGGCTTGTTTCACCTATCATAATGTTTTCAAGGTTCATCCATGTTGTACCATGAATCTACTTCATTCCTTATTCCCTCCCTCCTGTTATTTTTTTAAAATTGTGATAAAATATAACAAAACTTAGACATTTAACCATTTTTAGGAATACAGTGGCACTGACTACATTCACAGTGTTGTGCAACCATTGCTACTATCGGTTTTCCAGAATTCATTCATTTTTATTCTCCATAATATTCCGTTGTATAAATATGTTTTATTTTATTTATTCATCAGTTGATGGACATTTAGTTGTTTTCTTTTATTAGCTATTGTACATAACGCTGCCGTGAACATTTGTTTTTGTGTAAGATTTTGCCTGGACGTAGGTTTTCAATTTTCTTGAGTATATACCTAGGTGTTTAATTGATTGGTTATATGATGACATATATCTTTTATACTGTCTGTTCAAATCCTTTGCCCATTTCTAGGTTGGGTTGTTTGTCTTTTTATGGTTAAGTTGTAAGAATTCTTTATATATTCTGGATACAGGTCCCTTACATTGATATATGATTTGCAAGTAATTTTTTCCCCTATTGTCAAAGAAATAGGGATATGTTGGACGCTCTTTTTTCTCAAATCCATCTGAATGAGTTTTGGTGTTAGCAGACTAGAGGTAATTTAGCATCCACATTTGTTAGGAATGTGTAGGTGAAAGAGAAAGGAAATGGAAGTTGAGTTATGTGTTAACAGAAATGAGATTTAGAGTTGGTCCATAACATACAAATGACAGGGAATCCTGACTTAAGGGAAACATACCACCGAGGTGGTAACAGAGTTCCAACAAGTACCAAAGGAATCAGTTATTATGCAGAACATTCTGGAGAAGAGAGGAGCAGGGTTTTTGTTGTTCTTGTTGTTGAAGTCTGAGGTTATTGGTATGGGCAAACACACAAAACAAAGCTTTATGATACGACGTTTTACAATGTGGAAGTCCATAGCCCTGAAGGAAGGCTTGCTCCGTACAAGCAGAGGTGTTCTCAGAGCATGTGTAAGTCTGGACGGATGTGCAAACAGGAATTGATCTGACAGCGTGAAGACACGGCAGCCTTCTCTAATTAAAGCCTCTTGATGACATTAAACTGTGTTGCTTAATTACAATAAATCATACATTAACAGATCATGTCTCTGAAGAGGCATTGTCAGTGTGCTGCATAATGGAACAAAATTTGACCTTGTAATTGAAGGGATTCCTACGAAGTGATGGCTGTTGTCACCGAGGGGAACTTGAGCCCCCCTTGAGTTACTGTGGAATAACTCAGATCTTAGAGAATGCGTCCTGGTAATTCTGTTTATATGAAGATTTTGGATAAATATGGACACTTACTTTAAATGTGAGGACGTTTTATATACATTGAAGAGAACAGAGTTTTCATTCTCTGTTTATTTTCACGGCCACTCATTTTCTGACCCCCTCTTAATTTCCAAACTGCTTTGGGCTTGACAACTTCCTCAGCAGGTTTTGCACACCCCTTTGACAAAGTGTTTGTTCCTTTGTCTTTCCTTCAGTCAGCATTTGGAGCCCACTGGCTAGGCTACCAGATGGGTCTAGCAGGTATTGGCTGTTGTTACCAATGAGCATCTGCAAGACATTATATCATGTTCTGTTATGTCTCTCTCTTAGAGTCTTAATAATGTAATGTTTGGGGTGGTATATAACTATAGAAATAGATCTTTTTGAAACTTGACATGAAGTAACAAAATATGGGCTAATGTGGGACTGGGAAAATTCTTGTTCCTGTTCAAAACTGACTCCTACTGCCAATTAAAGAACTGGAATATAATAGCATATGACACCACCTAGGCTTATGAATGTTGCTATTAATTTATTTTCATCGGTTTAATTTTCAAAAATTAATGGTATTAAACCAGTGGGGTATATTTAATTTCTTCTTGATGCAGACTGTTAAACATTCACCAGCTCTTGATCTTACAAATGGTAATTGAAAGTTATCTCTGTAGAACTGGAGGGGGCCCAGGGATTACTCTGTCCACACCCCTCATTTTGTACATGACAGTGTTAGTGACATCAGGGTTACCTTGCTTAGGGCAGAGGTCTACTTTGAACCCCGATGTCTTGGGGCAATGTGCTCTTTATTCTGTAGTGCTGCCTGTAACACAGCATTTGACATATTTCATTATTCCTACCAGAAGTTCTCTCTCCTTTCTTTGCATCTGGGACACCATTATTCTCTTGCTTTGTTCTCTTCCTGTCTCTGACTATTCTCTAGTTGCAGGTCTTCTTTCTTTGCTTGCCTTTTGATGTTTATCAGTGTTCCTGAGCGCTTCCTCACTCATGCTGTCACTGTCCTTGCAAGAGTGTGCTGAACAACCCCTGATTCTCTATTTACAGCCTTTTCTCCAAGCCTCAGCCATTTCTATCTGACCGCCCACTGTTCCTGCTGAACAGCAGTGGTTGGAACAGGCTCTGTTTGCCCTCCTCCTCCTCCTTTTGGTAGATGTGGCTGTTCAAAGCATAGCCCTTTTGTCATCTTAGAGGAAAAGAGATTTTTCAGTGAACACCATTGAGGTGGCTGGGCTTCTGTCCATGAGACTATGAAAATGAGGGAAGAGTGAGGGAGGGCAGTGGGTAGATTGCCTCCGGGAGGAAAGATAAAGCACGTCAAGTCTAACTTTTTTAGTTATGTATTTATGACACTTTCTCCATTTACAATATATTGTTAAAAATAGGGATCCAAGGATTAAACATTTCTGCTTTTCAAATTTTGGAACAAAATACTTTTGTCAATCTCAATTGAATAATTGCTGACATTTAGGTAGAACTGTGCTTTACATTTTAAGCATACATTTAATACGTTTGTAAATTCTTACATATAATGATAGATACTAAGACTTCTATAAGGAAACCATTTTTCATGGGGAAAGATTGTTATACTAATTCTCAAATGTTGAAAACTATCCTGGAGCTTGTTAAGAACATAACGTCTCCAGTGTTCCGTTTGATCATTGGTTCACTAGAAAAATACAGGGTTATGGTTTTTTTTAAATGAATCTTTTAGGTGTAAGTTTTATGCATTTTAACACATATCCAGGATTATGTATTTTAACATGTTCTCTAGGTTAATTGTGATTTGCAGTCAGTTTTGGGAACTAGTGCTGGACTTTTACCAGGCAAGAGTTAACTTGTTTTCAGTATTGAGAGTGGTTCAGTAGGTCACAAGTAAAAATCAATTTGTAACTTTTAATCACCTCTCTTATATGTATTCCAGATAGTGAGGGAACTCATTCAGTGTGCCTGTGAAGTGCCTGGCGTGTCCTTTCCTCTTTGTATGTGCCTCCTCCTTTAGTTCTTTTCAAGTGAAGGAAGCAGATACATAGTAAGGTTACACAGGCTGGTTTCCGAGCTTAATTCTGATTCTGTGACTTATGTGACATGAATGTTTGCTTTTTATTTTTTGGGCCTGTAATTTACCTACTACATGGGAGTAATTATGAGCACTTAGTCTGGTGCTAGTTTTGATTCCTTGAGAGGATGTGCCAACCCCCAGGCTGTGAATTCTACGCCTCATCTTGCTTTGAATGGTCTTTTTAGTGGGTGAATATTAGAAGAGCTATTGAACTGATATGCAGGAAACTTGTGATTTATCTCAGATAAACTTCCATTCGTTTGACTTAGTGGTGTTCTGTATATTTCTTAACAATTTTAGCCTGATATGGGAGGTAGATTTATGATGTCAATGTCATGATCTTAATTCTAGTCCATCTTTTAGTTCCTTCCAGGTCAGAAATGTATTTTGTTTCCTTTGCAGTGGGAAAATGTGTGAATGTCAGATGGTTTTAGATGATACTCTCAGGTCTCAGATGATATTGTGACCTGTCCAGTCCCGAAGTCACCTGCGGATGTTAACTGACTTTTGTATCCAAGCCATGCATTGGGACTAGTCTGCCTCTCTATGATAATTTAAACCCAAAGTCCTGACCACCTTGAGGCAGTGCTGGTGTACTTTGTATAAGCCCAATGACGTTTACCTCTAAAAAAAAAAAGTGAAAGAAAAGAGACTGCAAAGGAAGTCTTTTCTTTTGTACCCACGCTGTTCTTCCTGTCGACGAGATGTTAGAAAAAGTGTCATTTTTACAGTTATGTAAAAGTTCTTAATGGTTTCTTCGGTGCAATTTTGAGATGTTTCCTTGTTGATGAAATATTCATGCAGAACTAGTTCCCTCTCCCTGGCCTGTTTCTTCTCTTTTGTTATATGTATCTATTACTTACACGAGTGAGTCTCCCTCCTATGTCTTTTCCACTCATGTACTCTTTGAGTGGAAAATTAAAAAAAAAAAAAAGTGGTTCTTAAATATAGTTATGATATTTTGGAAACAGCAGATGTAAGATCTACAAAGACTCCCTTAAGCCTTTGTAGAGGCTTTCAGTTTCTCTACAGCATATAGGGGAGTGGCCACAGTGTGTGGCTGGCCCCAGCTTCACCTCTCACATTTGCCAGAAATACTGCCTGCTCTTAGTAGGCCTGTCACAGTATAGGTGCTCAGTAAACAGGACTTACCACACTTTATTGACTGGACCTTCTATTTTGTCATAGAAAAGTTTATTTTACGTGTAAAATGTCTTCTTTGGGTCATATTGTACTCCAAGAATTATTGAAGGGATGCCAATTAATTTTGCCACTGATTGCTGAATTAGTCATTATTCTTTAGTTAACAGAGATGAGAAATCACATTGATGAAAGGCTGGTTTGGAACAGTGCCCAGGCACAGGCAGAATCACAGTCTACTCATAGTACCTTCATTGATAGATACTCAATAAATGTCTCAATAAAATGAAATTACATAATTAAACACTATCAGGTTAGTGTACTATTGAGAATGTCTAAGCTAGGAACTGCAGAAAGAGGAAGAGCATAATCTGGTACAGTTGATACCCTATTTTGTGTTTGATTTATTTAAAGTAGCTGTTTATGTTACATGTGTAATTTATTTTCAACTTAGAACATTTAGAAACTCTGGATGCTAATAAAAGAAAATAAAAAACAGCAACATTTGTACTGCTCTGATAATCAACATTTTGTGTTGATCAGTTTTCCTCTTACTTTCATCCAGTAGGCTGAAAACCTGAAGAAACAAAACTGAAAACAATCCCCAAAGCATATTGCACATACTGCTTCACTTCAGGTCTTGTTTTAAAATAATTTTCTGCATCTTTCTTTGTAACTGGCTGTATAGTGTTCTACAGTGCAGCTGAATTGAATAACTACAAGCTCCCTCCCCTAAGCATTGTGTAATATGACCCCCACCCCCTACCCCTTTACTGTGCCTGTTTAATCTCTGGAACAACCCCAACCCCAGAAAGTAAGTGAGGATGTGGGAGCCTGAGGCAGAGCAGACGCACACTCAGGACAGTCTGACACCCTAATCTTCAGCTAGCCCAGCTCACTCTGTTTCCTGCTAGAATTTATTAACACCTGGCTTGAGGATAAAGTCGTGAGTGTCCTCAAAGTTTAGTGCATCTTCGTAGTTATCTCCTTAAGATAAAAAGAGCTGAATTACTTGGTCCCAATATACACTAAAAAAAAAGTCTTCTGAGAAATTTTACCTTTTACATAACTCTTAAAATTCATTGAAGTGTCCTATGACGTTTTTGAGTTTGTTAAAATTATAGAAAAAAGATGGTTTTTATTGACAAAGTGTTTTCATAGGATTATTCAAATAACCTCTCCTACTTCAGAATGAACATTACTATGTACCGTGACCTTTCTCCACCCCAGTATTTAATTCGTGTCCATATTTGCCCATTATTAGGGTATTTGGTACTAGTACTGAATTAGTCAATCATTATTTAAATGCTTTGATTTCAGAGTTTATTTATGTCCACATTCTTAGGCAGGTAGACTAATGAGGATTGTTTGGTAATAGTGGTTTTAGTTGTGTAGTTCTAGTCTCAGATTTGAAAAAGTGCTGTTATGAATGCTTTTCAGCTTTGGTTTTGTGATTTCTGGGATTTTTTCACTTAACTTCAAAGGAAGGGTGTCATTATGTTCTCCTCAAATGTAACCGGGTCAGCTTCATAATTTTGGTGGCATTATTATTGCCGGTGGAATTTATAGAGGGTGAATATCATTTTTAAAAACTGCCCCAAAGCTGGATTGAGGTTACATTAAAAAGCTGGATGTGTGTTGAGAGTTTGGTCATCTTTTGGTGTAAAATAAGGCTTTGTACATCAAAGAGCCCCGTGCAAAGTATGACCCCCTCAGTCTTTGGAGGGGTAGGGGGAGCAATTTGGTATCTTGTCACTGTCCCCTCCAACAGTTAGCAGATGTTCTGTGAGTTAATGTTGCCCTTCAGTTATCTTTGACAGAAGCAGGGTCTGGTTAAGATCAAATTGTTTAATCTAATGCACGTTGATTTTGGCATAGTAATCAGAAGTCTGTAAGGCAGCTAGACAAGGAAAAGCCGGTGGTGGATTGTTAGATTAAAAAACAACAATTACTAATTGGAAAATAGCTTTGGTGTCCTTGACTCTTTTTATACCCATTCGTTCTGATATATGCTGCTTTTAGATTTACCTGGGATGACCTTTTAAATAGCTTCCGAGTATTAAGCTACATGCTGCTGACCTTGCTGATCTGGGCATTAGAGTTAGTGCTAGACATTTTTTCAGACCTCCAGGGAGGTCATGGAGACACATAACCATTTGGTTGTTTCTGCAGCTATATGACAGGTATACGACAGCTCACTGTTTGGCACTTGTCCTGGAGCTTCAGTTTAACTTAATGTTTACTTAATGCATGTAAATTACAGAGTCGAATGCAAAATTTGCTTGAGTTTTAGGGGAAGTACATGATATTGTATCACACTTCGGAGTAAGTGATGATTTTCTAGTTTCCACAGGTGGCTGCATAACTCAGTTTCATAGTTCACTACTAAGTAGTGGTCAACCCTAAAGCAGTTTTGGAAAATAGATGAAAGAGGAAGATGTTCATTGATTCTCTGTTATTTTTATTATGTGGGTGGTGCTCAAGTATATAATTTCCTCTCTTCCATTCTGTCATATTCCGTTGTAACAAAGAATAACACACTTTGGCATATAGAGATTTCCCTGGTTAACACTGGGTTTAGGAGTGAGCGTGGAGTATGTGTAGCTCTGGCTGACTCAGCTGTTATAATGGAAAAGAGAATTTGTTTTTGGAAAGGAGTGTTTGAAAGTCTGACAGCTTTCTGCTGTCTTCTTAAACATGATGTTACATATACAGTCCACCCATTTAAAGTATACAACTCAGTGATTTTTAGTAAATTCTCAAGATCATGAAATCATTACCATAATCTAATTCCAGAACATTCTCAGCCCTCAGTCTCTCCAGTTTTAGAAGTAAGTTGTCTATGACAGTTCACAGTTCACATAAATATAGATTATTTAGTGTTGATTAGAGTATTTTGGTGGGTTCTATCCTACCAATTGATAGCATTGCTTTTTATGTTATATTTTTATATAGTCACTGAAGAAAATTTTAATCTGAGGTTGTCTGCCTCCCTCTGTTATTAAGTTTTATGCAACAGTCAACTCTTAATCAGCTATAATTGTTTTTAACTCTATTTTAACGCTTGGGATATATATGTATATGTATATATGCATATATGTATATATACATGTATATAAATGAATGATTTTATTTAACTTAAGCTTCAGAAATGCTGCCAATAAATATAACAATATATTTTTAAAGACTTGAATTAATTGCTTATCATCTTCTATGTTTAACATGGATATTTGAGGATACATTTTAAACTGTTTCTCCCAAAGCCTAATTTAATTAGAAAAGTAAATTTGCTGTTGTTGCAAAAATTACAATACGCACGTCAAATGTGATTTCTTTCTGTATAGCCATTCTCGGTAATTTGTTTTTGTTTTGTTGCTGCAGCTGTCTTCTAGGCTCAGGGATTGTAGTTGGTGGTGGTTCTTCCTGCTTTCTTGCTGCACTTGCCTGAAGTTTTTAGAGTAGGTTCTTGTCTTTCTAAGTTTTAGAGTAGAGACTTAACACACTGCTTATCATCTCTATGTGTAGACAGGTTTCTTTCAAAAGCCTTTTTCAATGTACCCTAGAGTAGATTCAAGAATGCAGTATGGGTTCATATTCTTAACCAAGGATGTGTATCTGAACCCCTTGTGGAACTACAGAAATTCACTGCTCTGAGCTCTATCCCCTAGCTACTCTGGTTTGTAATAACTAACTGGAGCAGAGGCCTGCTGCCATCACTGGAGCTGCACTCCAGTTTGAGAACCATTGTAAATTGGTGTGTCTTTGAATTGAAAGTCTGACCAGTTTATCTTTGTCTAGTCATTGTATTCTTTCTTGTCTTTTGCCTACAGACAGACAGTATATGAGAAAGTAGTTCAAGTCCTTTTTGGGGAGGTTATGATTCAACTGAAATTTATAATTAATATGTAGGTGACATTTTGTTTAATATTGTGTTTTTGGGAATGAAATAAGACCATCTGCATTTTATAAATTTTATAGCTTTTATAAATTCAGTCTTCCTTCAAATACAAATTCTGACTTTCTTCTCTTTAGAAGGAACTTTTCTGAAGAGGATTTTCATTTTCTTCAGTTTTCTTAGAATATTACAGTAAGGTTCTGGTTTAACATATCCCTAAAGTTGCTGTGTTCTGTTTGGAGCTCATTGAGCCTTGAGGTAGACTAGAAGGCTGAGCTCCACCTCACTTTGGTAGGTTGCGTTGGGACTGCTTGGATTTGAACCTCTCCTCTGCCACTTGCTGTGTAATTTGGGTCAAGGTAGCCTTTCTTTCATGGGGTTGTTCTGAGAATTACTTGTGATACATGTAAAATATATTCAGTAGATGTTTATTGTTTTTGTTGTTATTCAGCTGGTTTGTATTTGAAATGATGAATTTTTTATTAAGTGAATTTCCTATCTGGTGATACTACATTCTGTTTGTTGTCAGATGTAGACTGGAAGCTTTGAAGAGGTTCATACTCTTTCCATCCTGTTAAATGTGCATTGAAGCATCTATTTGGTGAATGTTACACTGGCGGTATAAAGGAGTTTAAATGTGCTTCCTAAAGAACCTGGCTTACATTAATGTATTCATTTATTCACTAGGAGAGTAGTTCATTTTTTTATTACTCAGTAGCTTATAGCAGGTGTTACAAACTCCTGTTGTTAACACTAATGGCAATCAACGTTTAGCTTTTTTTCTTCACTGTCTACTGTCTTGTGGTTTTCCACCATTTATTCTTAATTGTCATGTATAGTGGAAGTAATTAAATCCACGAGTCTCCTCCTCTTGTTATATATGTTTGCACTCCTTTTAAGTTTTCTTGGCTTTCCCAGATTCTGGATTTAATTAACATGCTGATGGTTCTCTGGTTTTAGGGCAGATTAGTCAGCTTTGGTGTGGCTTTTTTCTTTCCTTCCTGCTTGTCTGCATTTGGTTGATGCACCTGGGTACATAACTCAAGAAAATAATTTCCCTTCCTTTCTCTGAGAGAGGGGATGTAGAGCCATCATTTAAAGAAACCTTCCTGGCTACTTCCACAAGCATTGCTTAATTTCATTTGTCCTGAATATACCCCAGTGGACTTAAGCATTTGGATGTTTGTAATTCGAAATAGATTTTGAATATAGTGGTCAAAGTTATGTAATTGAACTATTTTATATCAGAAAAAAACCAGGTAGAGTGATTTTCTAAAGCAGTTTTTGACTCTCTTAACCTGAGATATTAGGTGATTAAGCAATCTGAGTACATGAGAACGTGTTATGTACCTAAACATTCAGTAGCTGCTATATTTAAGGATTTGGGATTTAGAATTTTACTATAAATTATGTGGAGAATTAGGATAAGGGGGAAAGAAGAGATCAGGGAAAATGTTATTCTAAATCTTTTCAGGATAAAAAAAGGGAATATGTTGATATAAGGCAAGATTTAATGAAAATACATGTGGAGGGTGTGGAGAGAAAGTCAGAAGAGCATGCCTGGTTGCTTATGAGAAAAATGGTTATTTTATTTGAAGCAAGCAACCATTCTTCTAAGTATTTTAACCTTTAAGCTTTCAGAACCCATTTTGCCTTCCCTGATTATTCGTGTGGCTGGTGAACATTTGTGAGATGTTTCTGTTCCCATCATATGCTTTTTAGATTCCTGGGTATAGCAGGTAATGTTTTATTTTTGAGGATGTGAATGAAAATGAGACAGAATGAGACATTGTTCACCATAAATACCAATGATTTGTATATTTTAATTCTGTTAGGGTTTAAAAATCTACCCTTCGTGCATGTTGGTGGTGGCTTGAAATCCATTTTACAGGATGAGGAAGTTTAATTATTCCTCTCAAATATGCTATTTCTCTGAATTTTCATTGTAGCAGATTATGGGGTCAGGGGCTAGTCAGTATTTTCCTAAAACATATTTTGGGAACTTGCATTGACTGGTTCAAACTTTTCATAAATTCACAGAAATGGTTTAAAGTTTTAATTTGATTTTATATTTTCTTCCAGATGTTAAGTGGATTTTCTTTCTTCTTTTTAGTTATATTTGAAAGGGCAGAGAGAATTGCTCTTGCTTTCTTCTCAAGTATAAAAATGTCAAACTCGAAGTTATCCTTTATTCTTCATTGAAACCATTAGAGGGTAAAAAGCCTACAATCAAGCCTTTGCAGATGGGAACAGTGAACAGCTAGATGAGAAGCAGCTGTACTAGGAGGATTGGGGTGGGAAGAGCTCACCAGAACATGCTTTGCAGCTGAGGTTTAGCATTTACTATTTACTGCCTCGTTGGGTGGGTGGTTGTGGGAGGACTTAAGCCAATTAATTGGATAGAAAATTATTTAACATATTTCAGTGGAAGAGGCAAAACATAGTATACCGTCTGAGGCACACAGAATGGAAGTTGAAGTTTAAGACTCCTTAATTAAGGCCGTGAACTACAGGCACACAGTTTAAAAGATTTTTTTCAACTTAATAGTGTGTGTATTAGGGATAGAAAACATTTCCAGTGAGATTCCTTAGACCACATTGTAATTCTTCTTTGAATTCCTCTTTGACCTTGCAGTTTATGGTGCGCTGCTTATCATTTTTCTTTTTTAAAAAGGTGGATCACAACCATGAGGTCACAGCTCATTTGTGGGTGATGTGGTAGATTAGGACTGGTTAGTTCTGAAGGACTTAAATAGTTATTTTAGCTTTTATTCTCCAATTCAAGATGGTAGCTTTTTTTGGTAATGGGAGATACTGAACAAAAATGTAAAAACGTTTCATCTGGGAATGGAATTTTGTGGGAGGGTACATTTTTAGTGTCTGCATCCACTGCCACAACCACATTGTGTGCCCCAGTTAGGTGCGTATGAGTGAAACAGGCCTAACTGGGTTATCCAGAGAGAATGAGCAGAGAGACGTTTTCAGTCAGAACTATTTTCAGGTTGGAAAATTCCTATTTCTATTTCCAGGGTTGTTCAGTCTGGAGGTAGAGTACAAATTAAAGAGCACTGTTTTAGAAGTGGGATTGGGTTTTGGCATTGGCAGCTCGATAATTGCAGTTTTGGCGAAAGATCACTGATAGGTTTTGGCTTGCCAGCCACGAAGAGCTTCTGAGGAAACACTGGAGAAAAAAAGGAAGGGATGCTATATATGGAAGTCTAAACTAGACAGGAACCAGTAAGCCCTCCAGTTCTCCAACTAGGCTGTAGTTTGTTTATATCAGTGAGAGTGAGGGAAAGCCGATGATCTGGTGGATCAACACCAGCAATTTCTTATTCTGGCCTTCATCTTGTTGCATACGTCGTCTTTTCTAGCTAAAATCCTTACCTGTTGTGTTTTGGAGACACAGCGAGCATCTTTTAAATGTGTTTACAATGACCGAAGTTTCTTCTCACACCTTGACCCCTGAGCTTTTGTCACAGATGTCATATCTGGTCATCATTAGTTTTAGTGACCTTATATCATGCATTAGATGATAAAAATTACAGAGATTATTTTAGAGAAGGTAACAGGGCTCATTATCTGACAGCTGAACATTAGATAAGTCTACTGGATTATTTGTTCAAGCGGACGCACACATCTGTTCTAAGAGCTAGCGTTTAGGAAGATGAAGCAAACTGTAGGCATGAGCAGAGGCACATATCTGTAAAATCACAGAATGCACTGGGAGGCCATTATATATGATTACTTTTCTGCTTTCTGCTGTATATTGACCAGACACCTGAAGTGACCATGTTATGTTTTGCTGTATCTATGATGAAGGCAGGCTGCATGTCTTCTGTTGTATCTCATTCAGTTTCTCAATATTTCTATCTGGGCACTTTCATCAAAACATGTAACTGCCTGACAGATACTCCTTAAGTAATAACATGGAGACTACCCATATAGCTAGTGGGGAAACTTTGGTGTTACTGGCCCGTGATACTCAGTAGGTTTTCATGTTTTAAAATGCCTAAAATAAGAAATAACCAGATGACATCTGGGACATAGTTTTCATAACCTGAACATGAGTGAATTTGGTCACCGGTTGTTTATATTGCCATTACTTTTAACCAAGTTACGGGCATTGTTGGGTCTTCACATATTGCAGTTAACTCCTTTTTAAGCAAGATTCACAAAGACTATTTCAATGCCAGATCATATTGTAAAGTTATTTTGAATAAGCCAAAGGCACAGAAATGAAGCAGCAGGCTGTAAATTTAATATTAGTGAAACAAATATTTGTCGTGGCCAGAATTTCGTGTTTTCGTGCAAAATAACTACCAAGTGTTTTACGGGAAAAGTGGCCCCCAAGTAGATGAAGTTATGTTAGGTCCACTAGGATTAGAAAAGTGGCCCCCAAGTAGATGAAGTTATGTTAGGTCCACTAGGATTATCTATTCCAGGGCAACTGAAGGCCGTGCAACTGGACTTAAAAGAAAATTCAGAGCAAAATGTTGCTCTCTTGCAGCACGAGTATGGGATTGTGTCCTAGTTAACGGACAGTAGTGTTTTCAGTTTTAGTGGCATATAACGTAATGGTGAATTTCATACTTAACACCATTACTTGAAAGTACCTTTTTGGTGAAGGAAGAGGATAAGCTTTAACACTTTGGAGTGTTTGCTGGGCTTCTCAGTGATGCAGAAACTCGAACTCCCCGCAGGAAGCTTACCGTCTAGTAGAGGAGCCAGTCATTGATTATAATCTCTGAGTAAGACTATTCCTCTAATAAGCAAATAGCATACAAATACTCAGATAGAGTTTGAGGAAAACTTTTATGAGATGAAGAGAGACATTTTCAGTTGATACTTGAAAAGTGAATATAGATAATTAGGGGAAAAACTCATATAGAGTTTGGGCAGAACTCCAGTTTTGTGCCCAAGGATAGCTACCAGGTGGGGATTGTTGTGTTAACTAGTTAGAGGAAACCTTTCTTCTAGCATGGGGTAGTCTAGTGCCGTGGAAGGACATTGAAATAATGAAACAGGAGGTCTGGATCTCATCCCTGCCTTTCTCACTGGAGTTCCAAACAAGTCTTTCTGACCATTATTTAGGCTTTCCCATTCTTCAGTGTCATATGTAAATTTTGGTTCAAGTGTGTAGTATTCTGGCAATAGAAGGAGGTGCTTTTGTATCACACAAGCCTGGTATACTGTAGCCTTGGAGAAGCAGCTCTTTTCTGGGGGCCAACCCTATTCACCATTACTTTTACATTTGCTGATTTTTTTTTTAAGTGACCACTTTGTGGGTTAAACTTGGAAGTTATTCTAGGCTTCTGAAAAGTTGCTGTGTGGTCCTTCTATGCACACGCTTTTGTGCTGCATTATAAATGGGATGTTTTGGCATCAGTAGCTGCTTCATTTGGCAGGGAGAGGGACAGACAGCCTGAGTGCTTTCCCTGGTGATTCTTCCAAGCTTTCACCAGTCCTCACTTCTGCTGATCACTTCTCAGGAGATTCTCTCTACAAACTAGTTTGGGATTGGCTGGAGAGTTGGTAAAGAAGAGCTAATATTCCTGTATATGTCCTTCTTAAGAGGAAAATTACTATGC
Source organism: Pteropus vampyrus (assembly GCF_000151845.1). Taxonomy (NCBI): domain Eukaryota; kingdom Metazoa; phylum Chordata; class Mammalia; order Chiroptera; family Pteropodidae; genus Pteropus; species Pteropus vampyrus. The sequence continues at coordinate 4,777,247 of NW_011888861.1, read as the reverse complement.
TGAATCTGAGGCCATGAAGTATTTAAAGTCTGTGTTGATTTTCTTTTCAACCCCCCACCCCCTTTTTTTTTCGTGAATAGTTTCCCTCATTTCTCTCAGAAGTAGCAGAGGAACTCGGCTCTGTCTACCACCTCCACATAGCAGAGAACAGGCAGCATAAACCTTTGTCTTTACTGCCAGCTTATCTTCCCAGCTCCCTTCCTCTCTGAAATGCTATTTGTTTCTTACACTTAAATTAATTCATTGATGTGTAATTCTTTGTAACAGAAAACATTAAAGATTGCTGTAAATCTTGAGTAGTCATGCTTAGTTTAGATTCCTGCAAGGCTATAGGTTTTAACAAGTAAAGCTCTCTCTGGATTGTTAACAAAAAAGTCTCTTTAGATTCCCTTTCCCTCAACCCCCATCTCCAGTGTTAATGTCACATAGACCTGTGAGTCTTTTCGTAGTAACACATGTACTGTCACTGTAGGTGAAAAAATATTTTTCTGGCTCAGATATAGACTCCTAAAGAAACAACCCTGAGGAGGCACACACCAGGCTCTTGCATTTTCAGGAATCAGTGAGTGGTGTCAGAGATCTAGGTCTGGAGTACAGAGGAAACTGCGGCACCTTTGGGTTTCCTTCCCTCCCGGTCTTTGTTAGCTCCTTTCTCTCAACGTGCTGTATACACAAAGTTGTCTGAATGTCTATTTAGTAGTTTGCTTGGCAGACCTATAATGTAGGGAGCAGCAGTTGAAAGGTAGCATGCAGCTATCTTTTTCCCCCCTTTCAGACATGAATATAAGTCAAAATTCACTGTACATAGTCATTGAATATGCTAAGTAGAGTATGTTTTGCCTATAAATTTTGTGTAGCACAGCAGAGGTCACTTGCAAAAGGCAACTTTATTGAGATACATTAATATTTCCTTTTTATTGCCAAACAGTTCCATTTATGGATAGGTCATACATTTTGTCCTTTCATCAGTTGATGGGCATTTGAGTTGTTTCCACATTTTGGCCATCATGAATAATGCTGCTATGAACATTCATGTACAAGAATTTTCGTATTAACATATGTTTTCAATTGTGGGTGGAATTGCTGGGTCACGTGGTAACTCTGCTGAACCTTTGAGGAATATAGCCAGACTCTTTTTCAAAACCAATGTACCATTTTTCATTATCACCAAAATGTAAAAGAGGGATCCAGTTTCTCTACACCCCTGCCAACACTTAGTATTGTCTGTCTTTTTTGATGATAGCTATCTTAGCGGGTATGAAGTGGTATCCCATTTGGTTTTGATTTGCATTTCCTTAATGACTAATGCCGTCGAGCATATTTTCATGTGTTTATCATTCATATGTATATCTTAGAGTAGAAAGCTTGAGATTAATTTGTTCATCCTACCTGGTACCTCAGAGAACGTTTCAGCACTTTTAACAAAATTTAAAATTTAAGGAAGATTCAAATAATTTAAATTTCTATGTTAGTGCTACATCTGAAAAGAGCAGTTTGAAGATTGAAAAAAAAAGCTTTATTTGGGAAAAGAATCATTATCCATGAAGGGCTGTTTTTGAATAATAAAATAAACAAAATCCTATCCCCTAAATATAGTGCCCTTTGATACAGGTAAATTAACAATTAAAATCCTAACAATCCATTGTAGGCTTAGAAGGGAAGGACCTATTACATTAAATGATCCAGTTCCTAACGTGCATTTAATGTTCCTATTTATTGAGAAGTCAGAACAATAATAAAACCCTCAACCACTTTGTCACTCCACACTCAACCCCCAAGATTTCAATACAGAAACAAACATCTTTTCAGCCAAAACAATTTTCTCTTTCTAGGCAAACACATAATAAGCTTTGAGAGATGGTACTTTTGCATCAGCTTAAGAGTTTGACCCACTATTGTTGACCTACTCATGTATCCCTACTTCCTTAGTGGGAGACTCAGCGAACTGATTATATATTCCACAGTAAGAGAAAAACAAATGATAAAAGTATTCTGCCATTCATTTCCCTTCAACATCCTCATATACAGCTTAAGATGGCATTCCCCTCTGTTCTAGCATATTCCAACATATGCATGACAGTGTTCAGCAGTGAAGTATTTCAACTAATCCCTGGAACCTATCATTTTATGTGGTGAAGAGGACTTTATTGATGTGATTAAGGTAAGGATCTTCAGATAGGGAGATGTGAACCTGGATGATCCAAGTGGGCTCAATCTAACCACAAGGGTCCTTATCAAACAGAGGTTGGCTGATCAGAGACAGAAAAGATGTAAAAACAGAACAGAGAGATTGGAATGACTTTTTGAAGGTAGACGAAGGGGCCACAAGCCCAGGAATACAGGCATACCTCAGAAATGGTTCCAGATGACCGCATTAAAAGGAGTATCATAGTAAAGTGAGTTGTAATCTTTTTACTGGTGGGGGTCTTGTCTTCAGTTTGTAACAAATGCAACATCTGTGAAGCATACCAAAAGCCAAATGTAATAATACAAAGTATTGCCTGTATAGGCAATCGCCAGAAGCTGAAAAGGGCAAGGAATTGGGTTCTCCCCTTAGAGCTTCCAGAAAGAAGAAACCAGCTTTGCAAACACCTCCACTTTAGCCCAACGAAACTGATTTTGAACTTCTGACCTCCAGAACTGTAAAAGAATAAATTTGTGTTTTAAGACACTAGTTTGTGGTGATTGTTAACAGTCGCAATAGGAAACTAGGCTAAATGTTTTCTTTGTTCCTTTGTCTCTCATTAACATGGAGTGGGGAGTAGACATATGATGTTGCTGCTGCTGTTGACACTCATTAAAAACTTTATGTGCCAGACACGGTGTTACATATGCCGTGGGCATTCATTTTACAGTTAAGAAAAACAGGCTTGTATAGGTAAAGTAAATTCCTGAAGATCACACAGGTAGTAAGTAGCTCCAGACTCCATGATTTTAATCAATAGAGTTTTTATAGGAGTATTAGGGGTTCAGCTTGAATTTGTTAGCAAGGTGAGTTAACTTTTCTCTTTGACCCTTATTATTTTTAGGATGAAAAAAGAACTGTATCACCCTAAAGTGTTGAATATATTGAATGTGACATATACAGTTTTTGCCACATTATCTGTGGAATTTAGCCAGTAATTTAGTAAGGAAACCATATGATACATA
>NW_011888861.1:4765841-4773897 GCF_000151845.1 Pteropus vampyrus | reverse complement strand
CTATTCCTTTAATCTGTGTGTTTGTTTTTATGCCAGTACCATGCCATTTTGATTACTATAGCTTTGTAATATAGTTTGAAATCTAGGAGCATGATGCCTCCAGCTTTGTTCTTTCTCCAGATCGCTTTGGCTATTCAGGGTCTTTTGTGGTTGCACACAAGTTTTTGGATTGCTTATTTTATTTTTATGAATAATACCATTGGAATTTTGATAGAGATCGCATTGAATCTGTAGATTGCTTGAGTAGTATGGACATTTAAACAATATTCTGCCAGTTCATGAGCACGGACTATCTTTCCATTTATTTGCGTCTTCTTCAATTTCTTTAATGTCTTTTAGTTTTCAATATACAGGTCTTTCACCTACTTGATTAAATTTATTTTTAGGCATTTTATTTTGGGATTTCCTTTTTTTCTTATAGTTTGTTTTTAGTGTATAGAAATGTAAGAGATTTTTGTGAACTGATTTTGTATTCTGTAACTTTTTTGAATTTGTTTATTCTAATATTTTTTTGATGGTTTTATTTTAAGGTTTATATACATACTGTCATATCATCTGAAATTAGTGACAGTTTTACTACTTCCTTTTCAATTTGGATGCCTTTTATTTATTGCTCTGGCTAGGACTTTCAGTACTGTGTTGAATTAAAGCAGTGAGACCGGGCATCCTTATTCTTGATCTTTGAGGAAAAACTTACAGCTTTTCACTGTTGAGTATGATGTTAGCTATGGGCCTGTCATATATGTCCTTTATTATGTGAGGTACGTTTCCTGTATACCTACTTCGTTGAGAGTTTTTATTATAAATGAACGTTGAATTTTGTCAAATGCTTTTTCTGCCTTTATTGAGATTATAATATGATTTTTATCCTTCATTTAGTTAATGTGGTGTATCACATTGACTGATTAGTAGATATTGAACCATCCTTGCATCTCTGAAATAAATGGCACTTGATTGTGGTGTATGATCCTTTTAGTGCATTGTTGATTGTGGTTTGCTAATATTTTGTTAAGAATTTTTGCATTTATGTTCATCGGGGATATTGGACTCTAATTTTCTTGTGGCATCCTTGTCTGTTTGTGGTATCAGGGTAGTGCTGGCCTTATAAAATGAGTTTGGAAGAGTTCCTTCCTCTTTTTTTTTTTTGGAAGAGTTTGGGAAGGCTAGGTATTAATTCTTCTTTGAATGTATGGTAGACTTCACCAGTGAAGCCGTCTTGTCCTAGACTTTTGTTTGTTGGGACGTTTTGATGACTGATTTACTCTTCTTACTTGTAATTGGTCAGTTTAGATTTTCTATTTCATTGAGAATCAGTCTGAATAGCTTATATGTTTCCAGAAATTTATCCATTTTTTATTTTAGGTTGTCCAAATCGTTTGCGGATAATTGTTCATAGTAGTCTCTTATGAGGCCTTGTATTTCTGTGTTATCAGCTGTAAAAATCACCTCTTTCATTTCTGATTTTATTTGAGTCTTCTTTTTTCTTGGTGAGTCCAAAGATTTGTCCATTTTGTTTATCTTTTTCAAAGAACTACCTCTTAGTTTTATTTTTTAGTTTATTTCATTTTTTTTCTGTTCTATTTATTCCAACTTGGGCTTTATGTATTTATTTTTTTGGGGGGGGTTCTAATTTGGTAAGGAAAACATATCACTCATACTCTATCAAACGAGAATTTTATGGATGACAAATGCTTTGAAGAAAGTTAAAGCAGTTATATACATTGAGTGGAAGTATGGTCAGAGAAGGCTTTGTTGAGAAGGTGACATATGACTGAGAAATGAATTGCGATAAGGAAATTGCCACAGGAAGAGAATTACAGGGGGAAAACAAGTGCAAATGCGTTATTTAGGATATGGGTTGAAACCACTGCAGACCCCAGCAAGGATGCAGAGAAAGAAATACTGAAAATGAAGAAGAATTTTTATAGAGACCATTATGTCATTGAATGACAGGAATCTTCACTCTGTCCCTTTCTGTATATTTGGTTACTACTGTTTGACAGGCATTGGCTCTGGGGAACAAACACTTACATTATCCCATCTTGCCCTTTGTGAATAGGACATTTATGGTTCTCAAAAAGTAATTGGTATAAAGTTTAAAGGAATTGACTCCCTCTACATTTTGTTGCTTTTTAATTTCAATAATAATACATCAGAGGTTTCTAATAAACATGATGCAATAAAAATAAGCAAGCTAGTGTTTTGATTCACTTAAGCTGTAATATTAATAATATATTTTGTATTTAGAGACTGTTAAACTCGTACTGAGTAACAAGTGATTTTGGTTTTGTTTTGCACACTGTTGATTTACAAGCCCTTTTTTTTTTAAATCTCGAGCCCTGTTTGTTGGTAGTATATTATTTCTTGAACTTTCACATAGTAATAAAATATTAGTCATTTCTTTATTTTTGCTCAGTATCTCAAAGTAATTCATATAGACTTTGTTTTGAGTTTAAGCAAATTTACCATTATATTATAAATTTTTTTTGTTGAGGTAAAATTCACGTAATAGAAAATCCACAGTATTAATCATTTTAAAGTGAATGCTTTTCATAGTTTTCTTTCTAAAGGTTAAGATAAGAAGGAAGCCTTCAGACTGCTGTTTGTTCCAAGCCTTTTTGCTCAGTGCAAAGTTAAAGATCATCACTAGGGAGAGAGGCCTCAGAATTTCTTACGACAGTGAGCACTGGAGCTAGACCACCAGCCTTGCCTCTTACCTCCTCCTCTTACCTTCATGTCCTGGGCAAGCCATCTTATTTCCTCATCAGTGCATTATCACACTAAATCTCTTAGAAGGCTGCCCATAATATAACAAGCTCAAAAAATGTACCTATGAGTACATTTGTCCCTTGGTATCCGTGGAGTATTGCTTCCAGAAACCCCGTCTCCTCACAGTGCCAAAATAGTGGATGCTCATGTCTCATATAAAATGGTGTGGTATTTGCGTGCAACTTACCCACATCCTCCCATGTATTTTAAATCATCTTTAGATTACTTATAATACTTAATACAACATAAATATCATGTAAATTGTTTTTATACTGTATTGTTTATGGAATAGCGACAAGGAGAAAAAGTCTTTATATGTTTAGTACAGACACAGCTGTCATTGGCCTAACTTCATAGTTCATGTCAGCAAAAATGTAACATTTTTTTCTCCAAATATTTTCTATTGGAGGTTGAATGAATCCAAGGATGTGGGACCTATGAATACAGAGGGCGACAGTAAAGATAACAGTGAATTTTGCAGTAATGACTATACCCTTTTTTATAATGGAACAGTTCTTGTTCAGACGAATACAGTTTATAGACTGGTGAGGATTATGAGGCAAACATGCAGACTTATTTTTATGCTCTTCATTTATTATTAATACTTTCTGCGCTTCCTGTCTTTAATCACAGATTCATTATGGATAGGATTTAAACAGCACATGTCAGTGAACTTGAATCATAATTTCAAACTGATAACATCATAATCACAATGGGGGCTATGTGGGTTAAAGTTGATGGACCCAACTGCCTTATGAGTTCCTTTGAGAGATACTTGGAGGCTTTCAAGCTGTTTTTAAGGGAGACTCTTTTTAGGTAATTTTATTTATTGATTTTAAAAGATTCCTAGAAATTGGAGTTGATTGGGATATTTTGGACCAAATTTAGGGGAAATAATAAGTGCCCAGAGTAATGAGAAATTCTGTCTCAAATATTAAGCCATAGTTTGTTGGATTTTTCAGAAAACGTATTGTCATCAGGTTCTATTTTTGTATTTAAGGAATGTACTGGCTCATTATACCCTCTCTGGCTCATGGATGTTCCCTTCTCTTGTTTAAGCATCTTCTTGATGTGTTTTCTTGCATCTCACTGAGAAGCAATTCCGTTTTTCTCCCAGTTTATTGTTGGCCATGTAATTTTGTTTATGATGTTTTTGTTGCTAGTGGTTTTTCTTATACTCTGTACTCTGACTCAGGAAGCCCATCTCCTTTTCTATTTATGGTAATTACTAGAGAGCGTTTTATTTTGGCCCTTGGGGAGTGCCTGCTGTGTTTCTTTGTGCGGGCATGTGTGTTAAAATTGGAAAGTGTTTTCTTTGAGGTCAAGGCTTTCGTAAAATGGTCTGAAAAGTTTGTCAAGCCCCAATTGTCATTAAATTTTGTTTCGTATAGAATAACCTATCTTCTCTCTCTGTTTTCCGTTTTAAGTGTTTCTTCATCAACTTTAAGGATGAAATTGTTTCATTACATGTTGGTGTGTGGGGTAGAGAAGGTCTTCTTGAGAGCTACTTTGATAATCTGGGAATGTTATGGACAAAAAGGGGAGCAGTCAGGAAGCTCAGTCTCTCTCTCGATGTATTCTAGAGGTTCACTTGTCTGGAAACAAAAATGGATTTAGATGTTAAAGTGGGCAGGAGATATCACAGAGTAGAGCCTTACAGCCTTTGATGGCACAAGAAGAGGAATGAAAGCTTCAGCTTTGTCCTTCAGGTAACCTGGAGCCAGGGGTTATTCTACAGTAGCTTGAATTTTGTGTAAATGAGAACTCAAAGAACAGAGAAAGGCGCCCCCCGCCACCCAGCCCCGAGTTCTTAGTCATAGTGTTGGATCAAACATGATCTGCCTTTCCTGATATAATTAAAGCAGTGAGCAATCACATCTTAGTTTCCCCTACTTCTACTGAGACATTATTTTTGTATTTATTATTGGTAAATTAGATCTTATCTCTGACTCATAGATATGGGGGTTTTCCTCATTCATTTTGAGGTGCAGGAACTTTAAGTAGTTGATAGCAGTTTGATTTAGTTCCTTGAAGTTAGTAGGTGCTCATTTTATGTGTCAGGGAAAGTAAGCTTTAGCATCAGCTAAAACTCTTTGTTTTTCACGATTTTAGAGAATTCCGAGTTACCAGTTTTAGAGAATTTCTGTTAAGCAAAAAACGTATCAAGACATTCTGTGTGCTCTATTAAATAGTTACCTGAGTTCCTTAGTTACATGGGTTTCATTTTTCTTTTTAAAGCTTTATTCCCTCAACAATTACTTAAGCTCCTAATGTGTAACAGGGTTGATGTTAGGGAGTTGTCAGTATTGATGATTATAATATAGTGAGACTGTGATTCTGTCAAGGGTGAGAGTATCAATAGATTTGCAGTGCGGGGAGATGGTGGTGGTGGCGGCGGTCAAGACTGAGCCATGATTCTGAGTTAATCAGAATCTCAGGGCATAGGCCACACCCTGAACAGTTAAGCCAGAATGTCAGTGAGGTCTGTAAAGCTCCCTAGGGGATTTCCAGGGCAGCCAAGCTTAACAACTAGTATTCTAGACAAGTGTTTCTAGTGCTGCTGAAACTTGAATGTGAGTCCCCAGCAATGGAGATGAGAAGGACTTGTTGAAAGATAGGAAGGAATACAGGTTTCCCGTCCTCCTAATGAAGAGCGCTGTAAGGAGACAGAATCTTGCTTCAGGAGCTCAAGGTTTGCTGAAGGAGAAAAATCAAAGAGAAAGCACAGCTATAGGTATGGCAGCAGGGTGTAACTCATAGGTGGGTAAAATGAAAATGGTGATTACTTGGTGGGAATTATTTTCTGAGTTTTTCTTCCAAGTCTTAGGATTTACTCCTTTGGACTTTGTACTGCTTTGCCCTTTTGGTCCTGGCAGCCTTTCTGTCTGTGGGCCAAGCCAGTAACTGGCAGCCAGAAGTAGCTCCTTTAGATGTTTTCTGGAAGTGAAAACAGGTTATAGTTTGTCTTACCGCCACACAAATCTTTGTGACTTGTGACCACTTGAAAAGTTGTCTGCATAGCCATAATGTTGCCTCTAAGGGTATCTTGTGAGCATATTTAGACTTCCTGTGAGAGTGAGCCTCAGGTCAGTGTATTCTCAATTGTCTGCCTCTGCCTAGGGGTGGATGTCAGTCATTTTTCCTATTTACATGTGAAGTCTATATATAAGAAGGGCTGTCTGTGGTTGGTGTTTCTCTCTCTGTGTGTGTGTGTGTGTGTGTGTGTGTGTGTGTGTGTGTGTGTGTGTGTGTGTGTGTGTATGAGAGAGAGAGAGACAGAGACAGAGACAGAGAGACAGAGACAGAAACAGACTGAGCGATTTATGACTCCACCTGGCCAAATATGAACTTCTTACCAATAGCATCTGATGATCTCCAGCATCACCTATGTTGAGCAGTAGATTTCTAAGGCTTCCATTGCCATGTTATTGAAAATTCATCACTTGTCAGTTAGGGCTATGATGTCAAATGAAGATTTTTTATAGTAAGTGAAATATTCCTTTTATTCCTTCCATATCCAGTCCTTTCTTTATTCACTCTTTATTTTAAAGCATCATTTTTCCTACGGCTCTGAAAACCTTAGCCATAAAATGACTTGTCCGGGTCAGCCAACTCTTCCCTAACTTCAGTTGTAACTTTTAAATGAATAGGAAAACTCTATTATTCTGTCCTTTAATAAATTATGGTACTTAAATGTTGATTCTAGGTTTGATTTTTTTTTTTTTTTAAATACCATCTATGTTTAGATCTTTAGCACTGACACATGGCCTGAACCTCTGACTTCTCTTTTAAGGTCTAAAATAGGCAACTCAAACTCAGCACACATCTATAAAATAAACTTTTGGTTCCTCCCTTCTTTCTCTGCACTCCAAAGTGCTCTTTTCAAAAGTGCCCTCTTTTTCCCCAGAAGTGACTCCATTTACTGAGGTGAAAATTTTTGGCGTTAATCTTTGACTCCTCTTCCTCACACTCCGCAGTCAGTTGACTCAGCATTCTAAATGTTTCTAGAAATGTAAGCAGTTGTCATAGCCTCTTACTACCACCCTGGGCCTCACTGCTGGTGTAGGCAATTGCCACAGTTCTCTGCTTTTCTCCTTCATTTACCCCCCTCCCCCTCCCCCCACCATGTTTTATTCTCCACATAGCAGCCTGTGGAAACTTTTTAAAATGTAAATCAAATTCTGATACTTCTTTGCTCAGAACTCTCCAGTGGTTTCCCATTTAAAGTAAAAATTGTCATCTCCCCACTTCAGCTTTATTCTATCACACACATTGCCTAAGTGTAAATGGTAAATTTCTGCTTACATGCATTTTGTTTTTCTTAACTATTATGAAATGTCAACATAGGAAGAATCATAACTTTGCTTCTAGATAGCCCTATTTGCTTTCCCTTAACAGCTTTGCTTTACAATGAGATTGTACCTATGCCACATCACCCTTTTGTGGGTTAGTACTCATGACTTTGGGGGAGCTTTGTAACTCTGTAGGTAAGCGTGAATCTTTTCATTGAACCCACACACTGATACATCAGGCTTTATAGAGCTAAATAACTGCAGGAAAGCTTATCCTGAATTAAAGAAGAAATACTAGAACTGGCTTGGATGAAGGAACCAATGAGGGTTTCTAGTTTTGTTATTAGGTGGCAGAAATAACCGTGATCTTTGCAACCATTTTGAAATAATGAAAGCTTGTCATTGGACTAGCTGTAGGTTAACTTATTTGAAATATATCAGTGTGAATACAATTGATATCTTGTACTTAACAGTCCTGGTCATGTACAGTTATGCATTCCATGCAATATAGAACCAAGAGCTATGGGTGAACACTGAAACAGACAAAATTGGTAAATTGAGCCTAATTGACTATTTCTGTGTTTCTTGGTACTAAAGTATTGATATGAAAAAGGTTGAGAATGAACTTTTATCCATGTCTAGGAGAGTCTGTTCTTTTTTTTACTGTTGTATTACAGTTGAAGTCATCAATATTTAGTTAATAAACACCAATAGTTCTATTTTCTGGTATTCGTTTTGAGATGGGTTGTTGTAAAGATGAGAGTTGTTGCCTCTACTTGAAATGCTCATTTCTTGTCAATTAGGGGTCTTGAGCGATGTGGGGGAATTAAAGCCTATACAGTAAGTTGGGTTGATTATAGGAGTTTTTGTAGGCTGTGCTAAGAAGTTTGGAAATTTCCCTTGTAGTAGCTATTGGGATCCATGGAAGGAGTGACATGGATTGATGGTTTCAGAAAGTCACTCATTGCAATGTGACTGTGTTTTTAGATAAACAA